>NW_027360704.1:0-859 GCF_012295235.1 Primulina huaijiensis
ATCCTTTAGTAAAATCAATTTTTGGTTTACTATCCATTAAATAGTGAAATTCATTTCTGAAACAGTATCAGTTTCTTTAACTTTTTGAAAGTTACATTGATGTACAATATTATTTTGATTAATTATTAAATCTTCTGCTGAAGATTCTACTTCTTCTCGTATTTGAGAAGTTGAAGCTCTAGAAGTTTGTGGAATATCCACCATATAATCTAGAGGTGAAATAAAAGAATGACTAGATCTTGATCTAGCATAAACAGAAGAGTGTAATAATCTTCTTTGTTCATTATTGAACTGTATTTGAACAGATACTTCATTATTTTGAATAACTTGCTGTAAATCTCTATTTATTATAGGATTTCTGGGAACAGCTTGTTCAATTATCCAGTTTTCTGGAAATTCTATTTCTTCCCATTTTATAGATCTACGGGTTGTAATATTAGATCTATTAAAATTAGTTTCTATTAGAATTGTTTCGTTTAATTTTTTATCAATTCTTTTACACATAGGATTCAGTGTAAACAATGGTTTATAATAAATACGATAACAGATACATATAACTTCTGTACCATGAGTATAATTATAACCATGAGTTTTAACATTTAATGTTAAAGAGTCTAAGATATTTATATCAGACAAAGATAGAGATAAATTTGGATAAACATCAAAATATACTGGACCATGAGCCAGACTAGATTGAATTATTCCCATAAGGGATTGTTTCCAATTTAAATTTCTACCATCTCTTAAAGCTGCTATAAAGCTTTCTGGTAAACCTTCTAAAGTTAAAGGTCTAAAAGCAATTTGTATTAACCCTATAAATTTGTAATTTTTCCTATAAGGCAAAATATCTTTAGTATTC
>NW_027360705.1:0-434 GCF_012295235.1 Primulina huaijiensis
CAGAATCAGATATGAGACAGAGATTCCCTGAATTGTTCCGCTGATATGAGTTTTCGATACCATTTTATCATACCTTCGTATTGATATGTTTTAATCACCAGTGATTTCGGGGACGAAATCATATTTTAGGGGGGGAGAAATGTAAGGCCCGAGAATTTGGTTATTATAATCGGACATGATTTGTTGATAATTGATGTGCTTATAGATATATTGTATCGGACCGGAAAAGACGAGAGAATATACAAAATGTGTGAGAGGCAGGAAGAGGACCTCGCGCATGTGCGTGAGATACGGCGCGCATATGCGCGAGGAGGTGTGCTTCAAAATGTTAAGTCCAGAGAACCTCGCACATATGCGCGGAAGAAGGGCGCGCATATGCGCGAGCTGTTAAAAAGAGCAAGTTCGAGACCCGTAGGTCTCGCGCATATGCGCGA
>NW_027360706.1:0-445 GCF_012295235.1 Primulina huaijiensis
CTGCAGGGTCCTGAGCTTCATCTGTCAAGATGCACAGCTAAATTGCTCGATGAACAAGATTTCAGTTGCAAGCCTATCAGGTCAGCTGTTCTTCAGACGAAACTCATCCATGCTGGGACGTTGGTTGATTCAATCACCAGCTACATTCCGCTTGAACCCAGTTTGAGTCAGCTCGACCAGTTGGGTAGTACAGAGATAAAGTTCAAGGCAAAATATCTCGTTTCTCTAGCAAATTGAACTCATGACCGGTGCAGCATTTCATGCAGTCTAGGCAACCAGTTGTTGGTATATCCAGTTCTGTCATACATAAACCGACTGATAACTGATGTTATTTAAAATATGCCATTGTAGTAGCAATTTTCCTTTCAACTGATGTATGTACTCAAATGTAAAATACAAAGAAGTTTATTTGATTTAATAAACATCATGTTTATCCAGTTGTGTT
>NW_027360707.1:0-8582 GCF_012295235.1 Primulina huaijiensis
TTTGTATGGCTATCTCACTTTTTTTGTCACTCTTTTTTTCAGCCACTTCATTTTTATCTTCAAAGGCCATCTCACTTTTTAATTCACTCTTTTTTTCGGCCTCATCTCTCCTCTTTTTTTTTCAATTGGTCCTCCAACACTTGCTTTGGGGACAAAGGAAGTAAAACAATGGACTCCTTTTTCAACACAAATGTGTACTTGTTCTTGAACCCATCATGTGTCACTCGCCTATCATATTGCCAATGTCTACCCAACAAGATATGGCAAGCATGCATAGGTACCACATCACACAAGACCTCATCCTCATACTACCCAATAGAAAAAGGCACTAGCACTTGTTTTGTCACCTTCACTTCCGCGCAATCATTCAACCATTGAAGCCTATATGGTTGAGGATGCTTTAATGTAGGTAAACTCAATTTCTCTACCATCTCACAACTAGCCACATTAGTACAACTCCCCCCATCTATGATTAAATTGCAAACGTTTTGATTTACAAAACATCTAGTATGGAATAAGTTTTCCCTTTGGTTAGTCTCCTCCTCCTTGACTTGGGCACTCATGATACGCCTAGTCACTAGTGCTTCTCCAACAACCGCCTCATAACCCTCGTCAGGATCCTCTAATGCAGGCATCTCATCATCATCATCACCCTCACTATGAGATTCATACTCACCATAGTCATTCAAGATCATCACCCTCTTATTAGGACATTCACTAGAAATATGACNCGAAGCTTAACTTGATCTTGGATTTCCCTGTTCAAACCACAAAGAAAACGTGCCATGGTCACCTCAATATCCTCCTCAATATTGGCCCTAATCATGACTACTTCCATCTCCTTATAGTAGTCCTCAACACTCTTCACCCATTGCCTTAAAGTTTATAGCCTCTTAAACATCTCCATATAGTAGTGGTTGGGCACAAACCTTTTTCTCATCACTCTCTTCATCTCATCCCAAGTTTCTATGGGCCTCTCATTGTACCTCCTCCTAGTGGTCACTAATTGATCCCACCAAATTAGAGCATAGTCTAAAAATTCAACCACCGCCAGCCTCACCTTTTTTTGTTCGGAATAGTGGTGACACTCAAACACAAACTCTACCCTCTTTTCCCACTCTAAATATGCCTCCGGATCAGATTTCCCATGGAACGAAGGGATTTTCATCATAATACTACCCATATTACCATCTTCCCTATTCCCATCATATCTACCCCGAACGGCTTCTCTTCTACCTCTACCAATTCCTCTACCTCTTCCATTCATACCCCAATTATCATTTTGGCTCTCCTCTTCTCCTCCAAAATCACACTCTTCCTCTTCTTCTTCTCTACCCATATTTTTAGGATTTGATTTTTTTCCACTCGTACTAACCTCAAGCCTATCCAACCGCTCATGTAATGGCTCCATCTCAACCTTCAACATCCTACTAAAATGCCCATACAACGCCTCCATTTGAAACTTAGATAACTCCGGGTTCGAATTATCTCATACCTCCTTCTCCATTTAATTTCAGATTTGTACCTGCAAGAAAACGTTAGTAGAAAAAAAAAATTCCTCACCCAAATTCTCACGATCACTCCCAAGAAATTCACTCGTCTCTCTCCTCGTATTTTGTTTGCTCACAACAAATACTCACTAGTCACTCCAAAGAAATAACACTCACACTCAAATGTTTCCACTCGAATTTGATGTCTCTCTTTAAAGGGTGCTCAAGCTTTGTATTCGTCTATCAAACAATCAAGTTCAAACTCGTGAACAAATGCGATGGACTCACGTGGACTGCGTAGACAAGCAAGTTGAAGATAGATATTTGTTTATTTTTTTTTTTTGACTGTGTGAGACACTTCTATATAACTCACAAAAAGAAATAGAACAAAATATCAAAAAGAAATATTGGCAAATTTTCGGATTTTTGGTAATTTTTTTTTTCTTGCCTGCTCTGAAAATTCGAAAAATTCAGAGAAAAAAAAATAAGACACGAAGTTTCGTGTATCACAGATTCACGAACGACAAAGAATAATAGAACAAATCAGATCTGAAAGCGGAACTAAAGAATAATTAGATCTAAAGGATAAACTTACTTGAATTCAATGAGCATAGGCTCTGATACTAAATGATGTGAATCCACGTACGAATAAAAGCAAACACGATTAAATATGAATCGCGCCCTCAATTTAATATCGAACAAGGAATTCGTGTTGTCCCGATCTTTTGAATCAAGTGTGTGTGTTGTGATTTTCACCTCTAAACTATGAAAAGTTTAGCAACAAATAATCACGAGATAAACAATCGAAAATTATGACGAACCTTCAAAGAACAAGTCTAAGACAATCCGCACAAGCACGATCGACAAACGCCACAAAGTTAAAAACTTTGATAAGTTTGATTTTTGTTTACAAAGCTAAAGCCTTGAAAAAGTTGAGAGAAAACTCAAAAACTTTTATAAAATATCAATGATAATCTGAAAAGTGTTTAATTTTTCGTCCATATATTGACTACAAATCAAAAGATATGATAAATCTAGTTACCTAACTAATTAAAACTCTAAAATAGGAAAAGATAATGTTTCTCGGAACAAGGCGCGCTCGAGCGCGAGATTCAACCGCTCGGGCGCGGAGTCTTCTGGACAGGTCGCGCTCGGGCGGTAATATTTTACCGCTCGGGCGCCGCTGCTTCTGGAGTTCACGTCCTGGACAGTATGTTTGGCGCTCGGGCGGTAAGATTTGGCCGCTCGGGCGCCGTGGTATCTGGACTCCTCTTGATTTAGCACTTGAATAACGTTCCTTTGGCTCCCAAACTTATTTCCATGCATCTCGAACCCTTCAGCACTTTGCACCTCGCTTGTAAGTCCTTCTTCCTTGCTCATAAGCCCCTGCAACGCCTCTTTAAACCTCTTCAGTCGCCCCCTCGTGATTGGTCCCGTTGGTAACTCTACGGGATCCCATGCTTTCCTTGGGACGTGCACATCCGTGTTCGCATCAGATGAAGTGCAGTGTCTTCTCTATCGAAGAACCGTGGGCTCTGATACCAACTAAAATGTCACACCATTACTCTATACTTAGCATAATTACCATAATAAAAATAAGGTTTGAATGATATAACTATAGTATGAAGCAAATCAAACCAGAGGCATCACTTTGACGGTTTATAAAAATTTTGGCAAGTTGTCTCTATATTTTGTATACACCCAAAACTCAAGCAATACTATTTATACACACTTATAAACATATTCTCATATAAAAACATACTTCGTATCATAATACATAACATGGAACTTGTTTCAAACCCTGACATAAAATTTACTACAATACATATGCAGAAGCTATACAATAAGATATCCCGGTTCTTGTCGAGGTAAGGCACGTCACAAGCATCCATTGGCGAACCGGCATCTTACGTCTCTCCATTACCTAATCCTGTAATACATGAGCTACGTGAGTTTATAAAACTCAATAAGTTGGCACTTGTACGTATCAATATGCGTAGAAGGAGTATACAAATCAAGTCGTGATCAACAATGAATCTTTAAACCATGTCATATCATAACATATATTCATATTCATTTTTGTACTTGAGCCTCATTCGTGACCTGTACTACCGTGCTTGCTTTATTATATAGCTACTACTGTGTTGGACGTCTGGGAGCAATCTTTGGCAACCTCACGCCCCATGAACATATATTGGCCAATAGGTTTGGTGGACTTAAAACCACCCATGATGTCAACAAGCTCTATATCATGTAAAAATCAATCCTTTTCTTTTCATGTTCATGTTAATGTTCATAACATAGCACCCATCATCAATATTCATGAGTTTCTTACATATTTATTACATAACAATGGAATATGGTGCTATATTTTCATCAACAAGAGACTAACAATGTACATATAGCAATAATCAATGGGAAGTATTTGAAATCATAATATTTGTAACGACCCATTACAGGTCCAGTGGATCGCCCATACGGCCCACTGCCCCAATCGACCCAAGGCTATCCCGATCTTGGGCTCTGCTCTATGGGCCTTGGCTCATCTATGGAACTCTTCCCTCACGGGCTTTCCACAGGCGTCGTATGGGTTACTCATAGAACTCTCCAGCCCATGCACTGGAGCTTGTGCCTTCCCAGACTCGAACCTGAGATCACATGGATATATAGATACTCAGCACAAGTCTGGTACCAATTGAGCTATACCACTAAATGTAACACCTCTGGCCGGTATTAATAAAAATAACAGCGGAAATTAAAATTTTCTTTGAAGGGAGGAAGGATTTAAAATACATTACAATATATAAACAAAAGTTAATACATGATCAATCAAATGTGACAACAAAATACAAAACATCATTTTTGTGATCATGTTAAAATACTTGCAAAATAGTCTTCTTCCTTCCCTTTCTTATGCATATGACCCCGGCTCCAATCAACGTCCTGGCCCGTCACTCTTATCTGCATCACATGAATAACTTAAATGAGTATGAAACTCAGCAAGTGGAACTCTTACATAGCAATGTACATATACCATACTCTGTAAAACGTGGCTTTGAAAACATTAAAATACCATCAACTCTGAAACACGAATATCATAGAATGAATAACAATAACGATGGTATTTCTCTTTTCTCTGTTGGATTGATATCTATATAGTATCTCTGTCTCTGTGCCTTTATCACATTGATATGAATCGATAACTCTGAGGGATATAAGGCTATGGTCGTTGATCAACTTATTGCATGCAATCTCTGACTATGTATCTATCAATCCAATAAAACATTTGGATTCTCTCTTTGGCATTAAAACAAACACTTTGAAGACTATCTTTTCTCTTGTATTCTCTTTGACATGGTTGAGACATAAAATGCCTCTAATATACAACAAGGTGTATTAATACATAGCATCAATCAAATGGAAGGGAATAACACTTTAAAACCATTGAAACACAATACATATATTATCATGCGAGCACAAGAAATGAAATTCCACTTACAACACTTGCAACACTTGGTTCTAAACTCTTGGTACAAAACCTACAACAATAAACCATGAATAGAACCATCAACAACTCAATAATCCAACAACCATACCATAGAATCCATAAAACCAACACAATCACAATCTCCATAATTTCCCCCAACATAAAAATCCAACAATAACTAAACCATAAGCTTACCTTAGCTCCTTGAACCCAAAATGAACTTGATCTCACTTCAAAATTCCAACAAGAAGCTTGAATCAAAGGAACAGTTGAAGGAAATAAGAACCCTAGCTCTTCCTTGGAGTGAAGAATCGAGAAGTGAGGAGAGAAATGAGAGAAAAGTGAACCAACTCATGTATTTAAGCACTTAAATCCAAAAACACGACTCTACTGTTCACGGACCGCGGGTGCGCTATCCCTTGCACCGCGGGTGCACTATGCCTTCGGCATCTCATCCAAAAATCTGAAACAGTAGACCGCGGGTGCGCTGTATTTTGGAGCGCGGGTGCACTCTGGTCACCGCGGGCGCACTGAACAATAGAGTGCGGGTGCACTCTGGTTACTCTGCGCACAGCTTCTCCAAAGATCGCCTCCAAAACGCCTCTTCCCTTCATAATTGGGAAAAACGGTAAACTACAAAGTTGTAGCTCTATGTCGTTTCTTGAACCTCTCCAAATATCAGATCATTTGTATATCTGAGTAAAACGTTATGCTAAATCTCCCAAAATGTGTCACTGGAGGAACGTCGAAACACACGACACACTTCGGGGCACTTTTGGCTTACCTTCCACAATGATTTGAACAAAACTCAAAATAATAAAGTTACACCTCTATGTCTTATCTAACCACTCCAATTGGCCTTATAACAATTGGCTCAACTTACGAATTACTATGAATTAAATCACAACGATGCTACAACAACTACACAACAACTATAAACAACAATACTATAAACCATATATCACAACTCTTAACATCAAAACTATACATAAACTTAACCAGATAGTCCATAAGCATAAAAAATCTTAAACCTTATCGTTCACCAGGCTTGGATATTACAATCTCCCCTCCTTAGAGGAATTTCGTCCCCGAAATTGACGTCACTGCGCAAACAACTCGGGATACTTCTCTTTCATTTCATCCTCTGGTTCCCACGTGGCTTCTTCAATCAAATGATTCCTCCAAAGGACTTTAACAATGCCGATCTCTTTGTTTCTCAATACTTTAACTTTGCGATCCAAAATCTGGACCGGAATCTCTTGATAAGTCAAATTCGGCGTCAAATCCAATGGCTCGTGGCGAAGAACATGGGAAGGATTCGCCATATATTTCCTGAGCATAGAGACGTGAAAAACATTATGAACTCTATCAAGATCTGGCGGTAGGGCTAACCTGTAGGCTCGATCACCAACTCTATCCAAGATCTCAAATGGGCCAATAAATCTCGGACTCAACTTTCCCTTCTTGCCAAACCACATCACACCCTTAAGAGGTGCTATCTTCAAGAACACATGATCGCCAACCTCAAACTGCAATGGCCTACGACGCACATCGGCATAACTCTTCTGTCTCGACTGCGCTGTCTTCATTCTCTCTCGAATAACAGCAACAACATCAGCAGTCTGTTGGACTAACTCTGGACCCAACATCTTTCTCTCACCAATCTCATCCCAATACAAGGGAGATCTACACTTCCTACCATAAAGTGCTTCATACGGTGCCATGCCAATTGTCGCTTGGTAGCTATTATTATACGTGAACTCAACAAGAGGCAATTTGGAATCCCAGCTACCAGGATAATCTATAGTACAAGCTCTGAGCATATCCTCTAAAATCTGAATAACTCTCTCTGATTGACCATCGCTCTGGGGGTGATATGCTGTACTAAATGCTAACCGTGTACCCATAGCTCTGTGCAAACTCTTCCAAAACTCTGAAGTAAATCTAGGATCACGATCAGACACGATCGACACAGGAACACCATGAAGTCTAACAATCTCTGCTATGTACTCTTCGGCATACTGGTTCATGGAATATGTCGTCTTGACTGGAAGAAAATGCGCTGACTTGGTCAATCGATCAACAATAACCCAAATAGAGTTAAAACCTTTCTGCGTTCTGGGAAGACCAGTCACGAAATCCATCGTAATGTGCTCCCATTTCCATTGAGGAATCGGCAATGATAACAATGTCCCAGCAGGTCTCTGGTGCTCGATCTTCACCTGCTGACAAGTTAGGCACTGAGAAATAAACATGGCAATATCTTTCTTCATACCTGGCCACCAATAGAGTCTACGAAGATCCTGATACATCTTAGTGCTGCCTGGATGTATCGAGTATGGCGCTGTATGTGCCTCTGTCAAGACGTCTCGCCGAATATCATCACCAGCAGGAATGCAAATACGGCCTCTAAACGTCACCAAACCATCTCTATTCGTCGCGAACTCTGAATTACCTCTCTCCTCTGCTCTAGCTCTCAACTCTAACAACCGAACATCAATAGCCTGCTCTCTACGGATCCTGTCCGTCAATGTAGCCCGAATAACCAACGCTGAAAAACGAGCAATGGTTCCAGGAACCACCAAAGCCATCTCCTCTCGTTGCAAATCTAACAACAACGGCTGCTGAATCATAGAACTTATAGAAGAACTCGACTTACGGCTCAATGCATCCTCTTCAACATTCGCCTTCCCTGGGTGGTAACTAATAGTCACATCATAATCTTTGACAAGCTCTAACCACCATCTCTGTCGCATATTAAGTTCTTTCTGTGAAAACAAATACTTTAAACTCTTGTGGTCTGTGAAAATTTCACACTTTTCGCCATACAAATAATGTCTCCAGATTTTCAGGGCGAAAACCACAGCTGCCAGCTCCAAATCATGCGTTGGGTAATTCTTCTCGTAATCCTTCAACTGGCGAGAAGCATAGGCTATAAATTTACCTCGTTGCATCAGCACTGCACCGAGGCCCTTCTTCGACGCATCGGTATAAACAACAAAGTCCTCTGAACCACTGGGCGAAGCAAGTACTGGAGCTATCGTCAACTTATCTTTTAACTCCTGGAATCCTCTTTGGCATTCATTGGACCACTCAAACTTCACCGTCTTCCTTGTCAAATTAGTTAACGGCAGGGCAATCTTGGAAAAGTCTGAAATAAAACGACGATAATAACCCACCAAACCAAGAAAACTGCGTACCTCTTGTACAGTGGTAGGAATAGGCCACTTCTGTATCGCCTCTATTTTCGATGGATCAACAGCTAACCCATCCTTCGAGACAACATGGCCTAAGAAAGAAATCTGCTCCAACCAGAACTCACATTTCTTCAACTTAGCATACAACCTCTTCTCTCTCAGCAACTGAAGAACAACTCTGAGGTGCTCTGAATGAAGCTCTCTGGTCTTGGAGTAAATCAAAATGTCATCGATAAAAACAATGACAAAGCTATCCAAATACGGCTTGAACACACGGTTCATAAGATCCATGAATACTGAAGGAGCATTGGTCAGACCAAAAGACATCACAAGAAATTCATAGTGACCGTACCTGGTCCGGAACGCCGTCTTAGGGATATCAGACTCCCTAACCTTCAACTGATAATA
>NW_027360707.1:11123-36240 GCF_012295235.1 Primulina huaijiensis
CCCCCCCCCCCCCCCCCCATTCCAATCATCTTGGCCGAAATTCTTCAAAGATTCTCTCCAAGTTTTCTTTCATTTTTGTTCTTCAAAATTGTTGGAGAAACAAAATCTTCTTATTGAAAAATCTTCTTGTTTTTCTAGTGCAAAACAAGAAGGGATTTACCTAGCAAGTGGTGGGCCTAATTTTGAAGGAGGAGGAAGCTTGTAGATCTTCATCCACTCAAGAGCCAAGTTGTTTAAAACTTGGTTGGTGCCATTCATCAACCTCAAGAGGTTGATAGGTATAATCTTTCAAACACCCTATGTATGTCTTGTATGGTGTTTAAATGTATTTGTTGCACAAAGAACATGGTGGCCGAAAATTTTAGAATGTAAAATAAAAATTTTTGACTTCCGTTGCGCTTCCGGTCACCGTACCCGATCCTCTTTCAGGTTTATACCTTCCTTCGTCATGGTAAAGATGCGACCCTGCACCTTCTCCTTGCTTGATCCTCTTGGGCAGTTCTTGGCAATATGGCCTGCAGTGCCACAATGGTAACAAGTATGAGTACCAAATCCGCACTCTCCCCGATGATGTCTACTGCACTTGGGACACAATGGCTTCTCAGGTTCAGATGGAACTGTCGGTGGTTTAGGACTCGGCTCCAACTTGCCTTTCCCTTTGAAATGGTCCTTTCCTCTATGACTCGAACCCTGACCCCTCTGAGCAACAAACTGCTGCCTCGCCTGTCTCTCTCTGACAATATCTTTCTCATCTTGCTCGGCCAACAAAGCCTTAGACACAATCTCTTTGAATGTCACCGCCTTCGACATATTGATGTCCCTTCTGATTTCTGCTCGAAGGCCTCTAATGAAATGAGCACCATTGTCTTTGTCGTTGGAGGCAATATACGGAGCAAACAGACAGCCCTCTTCAAATTTCAGAATATACTCATCAACATTCATACCTCCTTGACGAAGCTCTAAAAATTCAGTCACCTTCCGAGCTCGAAGTGCATCTGGGAAGTACTTGTCATAGAAAAGATCAGTGAACCCTTGCCACTTCAATCCTGGAACATCAACACCTACCTTCGTAGCATTCCACCAAATGCGTGCAGCTTTGACTAGCATGTATACTGCACAATCCACTCTGTCTTTGTCTTCATACTTGAGATGATCAAATATCGCCTCAAGAGCTTTGACCCACTCTACAGCCACCAATGGATCAGTGCTTCCTGAATATTCAGGCGGATCCATTCACTTGAAAGCAGTAAAGATCCCATCGGTCCCAACTGCCTGAGCCACTTGACCTCTTACTTGACCTCTACCTTGGCCTATTCCTCGCAAACGTAACAACTGTTGGATCTGCTCACTATGGACCTTAGCTTGCTCTTTCAGTAGGTTGCCGAACTCATTGACAACTCTAGAGGAAGAACTATCCTCACCCTCTGAAGCCTTTCTCTTAGGAGGCATACTCCTACAATGTGCTCACATAATACATATCAACCAATGACAATAATTAGATGTAGAAGAAGACATACCCGGACTGTTGAAAGTAGACAAAGTCATATGCACTGGTCCGAAGAACGGTGCTCTGATACCACTAAATGTAACACTCTGGCTGGTATTAATAAAATAGCAGCGGAAATTAAAGTTTTCTTTGAAGGGAGGAAGGAAGGATTCAAAATACATTTTCAATATATAACCAAAAGTATAAACACATGATCAAAAAAATGATACAACAAAATACAAAATGTCATTTTGATCATGTATATCAAAATATCTTTCTTCCTTCCATCTTTCATACATATGACCTCGGCTCCAATCAACGTCCTGGCTCGTCGCTCTTATCTGCATCACATGAATAACTTAAATGAGTATAAAACTCAGCAAGTGGAACTCTTACATAGTAATGTACATATACCATACTTTGTAAAACATGGTTTTGAAAACATTAAATACCATCAACTCTAAAAGATGAATATCATAGAATGAATAACAATAACGATGGTATTTCTCTTTTCTCTCTTAGATTGATATCTATATAGTATCTCTGTCTCTGTGCCTTTATCCCATCGATATGAATCGATAACTCTGAGGGATATAAGCCTATGGTCGTTGATCAAATTATTGCATGCAATCTCTGACTATGTATCTATCAATCCAATAAAACATTTGAATTCTCTCTTTGGCATTAAAACAAACACTTTGAAAACTATCTTTTCTCTTGTATTCCTTTTGACATGGTTGAGACATAAAATGCCTCTCATATACAACAAGGTGTATTAATACATAGCATGAATCAAATGGAAGGGAATAACACTTTAAAACCATTTAAACACAATACATATATCATCATGTGAGCACAAGAAATGAAATTCCACTTACAACACTTGCAACACTTGGTTCTAAACTCTTGGTACAAAACCTACAACAATAAACCATGAATAGAACCATCAACAACTCAATAATCCAACAACCAAACCATAGAATCCATAAAACCAACACAATCACAATCTCCATAATTTCCCCTAACATCAAAATCCAACAATAACTAAACCATAAGCTTACCTTAGCTCCTTGAACCCAAAATGAACTTGATCTCACTTCAAAATTCCAACAAGAAGCTTGAATCAAAGGAACAATTGAAGGAAATAAGAACCCTAGCTCTTCCTTGGAGTGAAGAATCGAGAAGTGAGGAGAGAACTGAGGGAAAAGTGAACCAACTCATGTATTTAAGCACTTAAATCCAAAAACACGACTTTACTGTTCACGGACCGCGGGTGTGCTATCCCTTGCACCGCGGGTGCGCTATGCATTCGGCATCTCATCCAAAAATCTGAAACAGTAGACCGCGGGTGCGCTACATTTTGGAGCGCGGGTGCACTCTGGTCACCGCGGGTGCACTGAGCAATAGAGTGCGGGTGCACTCTGGTTACTCTGCGCACAGCTTCTCCACAGATCGCCTCCGAAACGCCTCTTCTCTTCATAATTTGGAAAAATGGTAAACTACAAAGTTGTAGCTCTATGTCTTTTCTTGAACCTCTCTAAATATCAGATCATTTGGAGGTCTGAGTAAAACGTTATGCTAAAGCTCCCAACATGTGTCACTGGAGGAACGTCGAAACACACGACACACTTCGGGGCACTTTTGGCTTACCTTACACAATGATTTGAACAAAACTCAAAATAAGAAAGTTACACCTCTATGTCTTATCTAACCACTCCAATTGACCTTATAACAATTGGCTCAACATATGAATTACCATGAATTAAATCGCAACTATGCTACAACAACTACACAACAACTATAAACAACAATACTATAAACCATATATCACAACTCTTAACATCAAAACTATACATAAACTTAACCAAATAGTCCATAAGCATACAAAATCTTAAACCGTACCGTTCACCAGGCTTGGATATTACAATATTACTCATATATTACTTCAAGAACATGCCAACTTACAGTTCAAGCTTAAGAACACTGGTTTGAGACGGTGTTTCTCGCTCTTATACTGTCAAATATACCAATAATACAGTCACTATTGTATAAACTAGATGAAAATCATTCCTCTACATGTAGAACAACTAAAAGAGAAGAAAACTTACACCTCTATGATGTACTTGTGATGGAGAACTAAGATCTATCTTCAAAATGATGAAGGAAAGGAAGAAGGGAACTTTGGGAGGAAGTTTTCTTGATTTCTTTCGTGTTTTGCTGAAGAAAGCTGATGGAAATGTTCAGAACTTCGAAACTTATCATCTTATATATAAGGCGGCGCTCGGGCGGTCATTTTCTATCGCCCGGGAGCGGAATGTTCGTTCCGGATACTAAATTTTTCATGCTCTGGCGCTCGGGCGGTCATTTTCTACGCTCGGACGCCACATGTTCGGTAAAAATTTGGGAGCTTGTAATGTACCGGCGCTCGGGCGGTAAAATCTTACCGCTCGGGCGCCACCTGTTGTGACTCGGCGCACTGTTTCATCAAAGATCGCTCCAGAAACGTCTCTTTCGTTCATAATCTGGAAAAGTGATAAGTAAAAAAGTTGTAGCTCTATGTCTGGCTTGAATCTCAAAGAGAGAGTTTCAGGTCATTTGGAGGTCTGAGTAAAAAGTTATGCCCATTCTCCTAACATGTGTCAGTAAAGGAATGACGGTATACACGACACAATTTGGGGCACTTTTGGCTTGTCTTCCACAATGATTTGGACAAAACCCAAAATATGAAAGTTGTAGCATTATATTGTAGCTTTCTAATGATTATGGCCTCATTCAATTTGGATCAGTATTCAAATCATTATTCTAAAACCCGTACAAATTACCATATTTTCATCTCATTTCCTACCAACTTCATAGCACTACTTCTACCTACACATCTTACTATAACTATTTAGACATATTTTCATTCTCAACACCATGAAAAATATAAAATTCATGTTCAATCTCAATATTGATAAATCAATCAATATGTAAAACATAATGAGTTAAATAACTATCTATAATGACATAAACGTATTACTAATCATTTGTACGAGTAACCGGGCATTACAGTACATATTGGACTTCAGCCTCAAATTGTTGTATTTATTCAGTCATTGACATAGTTCCTTGCTTCAGGTTAAGGAAATTGCTGGCTTTCTTAGCTCGTACATCTTTACTGAAATACTTGTTGTAAAACACGGTTTTGAAAGTTCCCCATGTCAATGGTCCAACCGGTAATGCCACCCTTGCACTCTCCCACCATATCCTTGCATGCTTTGTTAACAAAAATATGGCACAAGTGACTTTATCAGCATCTTCCATATGAAGGTAAGGGAAGATGGACTCTAATGATTTAATCCATTCTTCTGCTACTGCCGGATCAGTGCTTCCCATGAATTCAGGAGGATTCAGACGTCGAAAGTGATCATACACATCCGTCTGAACAGGCACATGTCTTCGTAGCATGGCTTGTGCTTGTGCTTGCTCATGAGTAGTCCGTTGCATCTCAAGTAATTGTTGTATCTGCTCCCCATGGACTTTCGCTTGTTGTTGGAGCATCTGAGCAAAATCGTCTATAGGTCGTGGCGCACTGTCTTCACCTTCGACTGCTGGGGCCTTGCCCTTAGATGACTCTCCTTCATGTACTTTACGTTTAGGTGGCATCATCTCTTATCTTAACCTACATATAGGTCACGTAGAAACACATAACTTAGCATAAACTATGGGATACAAAGATACTTACTTGCCGAGTTCCCCATGTATGGATGAAGTGCAATTTCTTCCCTGTCGAAGAACCATGGACTCTGATACCAACTAAAATGTCACACTCTTACTCTATACTTAGCATAATTACCATAATCAAAATAAGGTTTGAATTATATAACTATAGTATGAAGCAAATCAAACAAGAGGCATCACTTTGACCGTTTATAAAAATTTTGGCATGATGTCTTTATATTTTGTATACACCAAAAACTCAAGCAATACTATTTATACACACTTATAAACATATTATCATATACAAACATACTTTGTATCATCATACATAACATGGAACTTGTTTCAAACCCTGACATAACATTTACTACAATACATATGCGGAAGCTATACAATAAGATATCCCGATTCTTGTCGAGGTAAGGCACGTCACAAGCATCCATTGGCGAACCGGCATCCTATGTCTCTTCACTACCTGATCCTGTAATACATGAGCTACGCGAGTTTATAAAACTCAATAAGTTGGCACTTGTACGTATCAATATGAGTCGAAGGAACATACATATCAAGTCGTGACAACAATGAATCTTTAAACCATGTCATATCATAGCATATATTCATGTTCATTTTTGTACTTGAGCCTTATTAGTTGACCTGTACTACCGTGCTTGCTTTATTATATAGCTACTACTGTGTTGGACATCAGGGAGCAACCTTTGGCAACCCCACGCCAATTGAACATATATTGGCCAATAGGTTTTGTGGACTTAAAACCAACCATGATGTCAACAAGCTCTATATCATGTAAAATCAGTCCTTTTCATTTCATGTTCATGACATAGCACCCATCTTCAATATTCATGAGTTCCTTTCATATTTAATAGATAACAATGGAATATGGTGCTATGTTTTCATCAATAAACATACTAACAATGTACATATATCAATAATCAAGAACATGCCAACTTACTGTCCAAGTGTATGAATACTGGTTTGAGAGGATGTTTTTCAGTTTTATGCTATCAATAAACCAATAGTTCAGTTACTATTTCTATACAAGGTGAAAGTTACCCCTATACATGTAGAACAACTAAAGGAGAAGAAAACTTACACCCTTAGGAAGTTCTTGTGATTGAGCACTTAATTCTAACTTCAAAATGATGAAAGGAATGAAGAAGGAAGCTTTTGGTAGGAAGAAATCTTGTTTTGCTTCGTGTTCTTGCTGTAAATGAAGGTAAGAATGGTTGGAATGGCCTAGAAAGTCGATCTTTATCTTTTTATACAGTGCTGGGCGCATATGCGCGACTTTTCTGGCACATATGCGCAGCCCGTTCTGCCCACCCGGTGCATATGCGCGAGTTCTGCGCATCTGCGCGCTACATTCTGCCAAAAACTCATTTTTAACTTTCGAATTAGCAAAAGTGGTCAACATAAAAGTTGTATCCCTATGTGTTTTCTTGCATCTCCAATTTGCCACATGTCATTTGAAATTCTGAGTAAAAAGTTATGTTCATTCTCCTAACATGTGTTAGTGCAAGAACAGCGATACATATGACACACTTCGGGCCACTTTTGGCTCGTCTTCACTAATGATTTTAACAAAACTCAAAACATGAAAGTTGTAGCATTATATCTTAGCTTTTTAATGGTTATGGCCTCACACAATTTGGATCAATATTCAAATCATTATGCTAAAACTCGTAAAAACTACCACAATTTCATCTAATTTCCTATCAACTTCCTTACCCTTCTTCTACCTACACATCTTACTATTACTATTTTAACACATATTCATTCTCAATACACTATGGACAATATAAAAATCATGTTCAATCTCAATATCGACACCTCAATCAACATGTATAACATAATGAGGCAAATAACTACATAATAAACGACATAAACGTATTATTATCATTTGTACGAGTAACCAGGCATTATAGAATCCATCTTGTGCAAGAAGAAAAAAAAGAGTACAAAAATTTCGAAATTTTGCAATACATTGGTTTTGCTATTTTGTTCTATTCTCTTGTGGGAGCCATATTCAAGTGTCTCTAATAAAAAAATGTGCTATTATTTAGCATTGAATCTTATTCTAATCTCTATTGTGAGTCATATTCAAGTGACTCTTACAATAAAATAAAATAAAATTTCTTGTTTTACGCAGTCCGTGTAAGTCAGTTTGCAAGTGTCGTGAAGGTTGAACTTGTGAGTTTGATGCACACAAGCTACAACGCCTGAAAGTGTACCCTATGAGAGAACTCTTAGAAATCGAGTGAAATACTTGAGTGTGAGCGTTTCTTTCTTGGAGTGACGTGTGAGGTATTTGTAGTGAGGACAAATAAAAAAAGAGGAAAAAAAAAGAGAGTTGAGTGAATTTTCATTGGAGTGGCTAGTGAGGATTCGTGGTGAGGAAATTCATTCTTTATTGTTTTCTACTAACCTTTTCTTGCAGGTATAATGATTGAAGATCATCAATTTCAAACAATAATAGGAGGGTTTGATAGAATGTGGGAGAAGGAGTTTAAGCCTCTACCTGAAAAGTATAGGAGGTACGCGAAAGAGGAGACTTATGATAGGCATGTTGATAGACTAGGTAGTCGAGTTGAAGGAAGTAGAGGGTTACATTTGGATCGTGATGATGATAGGCTATGAGGGGAGAATAGAGGAATAGGTCAAAGAGGTGAACGTGATGTGCATAGGGAGTCGTTGACATCCACTTGGCGGACAACTTTGGAAGAGAAAATCAGTGCTAGGCCAAAGAAGGAGTCGAGACGTCAATCTAGCAAATATGAATATCAAGGTAGATTTAAAAACTCAAATCCTAGTACTTGTGATATTATATGTTGTTGGTGTCTAGCAGTTGGACATGAAATCAATCAATGTCCAAATGATAAGGTGGCCGTAGCAGATGTTAGAGTAGGTGCCCGTCGATCCAACTGTTGGCCAAGGGTTCATGTTGAAACTCTATGTATAAACAATTTTATTTTAATAATATTTAAAATTATTGTTTTGGCGCATCTTTATCTGTATACCCATGCTAGTTGCATAGATAAAGTCCTTGAATATACAAATAGTAGAAAGAATATGAGATGTTCATATGATGAGTATCGTGAAACTCATATTTGGAATACTGTATATTCTAAACAGTTCCTAGTCGATTCAGCCGCCGCTAAGAAGGATATAGGCCGCTCGAGTTTGAGACTAGTATCTGCGCTGTGAGTACCATGTTTCATTGGTAGGGGACATTCTGATGTCCGAACATGCAGATAGGTGCTCCTTGTAGAGTGCACTGAACAACCCTCCATAAAGGACTTTCCAAGTGGTTCCCACTTAACGAGTGGAAACGTCCTAGTTTATGGTTGTACATCATTAGTCCTTATGACCCGGGACAACATTGAGACTCTATCTGCTAGCATTGGACTTTGACTTGTTTACCGACTCATATGGGGTCATCAGGTGGCAAGGTTGGGTGTTTTTTCGAAACATATAGGAGTCGATGCATTGTAGTCGGGGATTCACCGCTTACCTTCGGGTATGGATATCATATGTGTATGTATTTTGAAATCTCTGATCAGAGCATGGTGGTAATTAAGAAAGAGGTTTCTTAGATTACACCATCGATGCAACTACGACATGACACATAGTTTCGATTCACTGACAACTCTAGATATACCAATGGTTGTCGAATCGGTCGGGATATATGAGTTGAAGAGATCGTACTGTACTCTAACCATAATTGAATGGTTCTTGCATGCACTATCATTTGATACCTAGGGAATCATGTAAGCGATGCTACTAAGCATTTAACATGATTGGTTGGGTACTATCAGACTTGAGTTCTGACGTTCTTATTATCAAGGAGTTGATAAGTAAGAATGGAGCAATTGGGGTATGCTCATATAAGGATATGTTTAGTCCCGAATCACAATAAGATGTGAACCCACAGCTAGTTGTATTAATGAACCATTGAGGGCCACACAAGTACTTGCTTTATAGATCCCGTTGAGAAGTAAAATAGTTCAATGTGTTGAACGGCTTATAAATGAGTTTATAAACGTAAGGAAAAATAGAAGTATGACTTCTATAAGGAGAATATAACTTTTAATTTATGAATGTGTTCCTAAATTAAGAGTTGGCCAAATAAATTATGTATTTGAAAATTATGATTTTCATAAACGTTATTTTAAAATAAATTAAATTAATTCAAGTGTTAAATTAATTAAACACTAGTGGGCCTAGAAGAGTCCAAATAATTAAATTATTTCAAGTGTTGAATTAATTGAATTGCATTGGGCCTTGTAAAGCCCATTTAGAATTATATATTTAATTAGTGGGCTTGAGTAAATTCAAGTAAGGTTTAATTGTGCTCAAATATGTTTGAGTTATTTAAATTAAAGTCCACGGGCCTTGTAATTGTTACAAGCCTAAACAAAAAAGCATGCTCGTAAGGTGAAGGGTTGGATGCACTTTTTTCATTAAACATTGCATGGCATGCTCATGCACTTTATCACTTGCACAACCAAGAAAAATCATCCTCCCTTCTCTCCCTCAACCCCTTGGCCAAAATTTCCCTTGTTTTTATCCTTCAATTTTTTTCTTCAATTGTTGAGGAAAGAAAAAACTTCTCAAAGAAAAATCTTTTAATTTTTCTAGTGCAAAATTAGAGGGGAAGTGGTGGGCTTGTTTTTGAAGAAAGGAGTCCAAGAGCAAGGAGAGCTTGTAGATTTGTCATCCTTTCAAGAGCCAAGTTGTTTACATCTTGGTTGGAGCCATAACATCAATACTTGTGATTGATAGATAAAAATTCTAAACACCCTATATATGACATTTGTGTGTTTTCGTATTTTCTACACACAACTTGTAGTGGTGCTCGGTTTTCTTGTTGAAAAATAATTTTTGAAACTTCCGTTGCGCAACCGGCACTGTAACCGATCCCCTTTCAAGTTGGATCATGAGCTATGGTTAAAATTTTGGTGTATCAAATACATGATATTATGTTGAGGTTGATTTCTAACCGCATGAGATGATTTGTTGCAATAAAATCAAGGCCGATTTGGGGCCGTTATTGGGCAGCTTAGGCTGCCCGAGGGGCTGCCGAAACGGGCAGCAAGGGCAGCCCCTTGGGCTGGGGCTGCCCGAACATCCCCTATTTAAAATTAAAAAAAAATTTGTGTTGGCCGGAATCCCACGATGGAGCTCCGGCAACGGCGATGACGACTAGGGTTTCCAAAATTGTTTTGGATTATCAAAGTGTCATGGACCTTAAAGTTGTTGTGCCATTAGATGGCTAACATATTTGTGAAATTTAAATGGGCCAAAATGTTTTTTGGTGGAAAATGATTTTTTGGGCCCTTAAGTTTAAATCCACAAAATTTGTATATATTATCTCATAAAATAAATAATTGAAGTTGGACTTTAATTATTTATAGTAAATGGTGATTTACAAGAAATACGGTTATAAATAAATTAATTAGAAACTAGACAAAAGAGTTTGTATACTTTGTTAATTTAGTTTGTAATCGTGGCGGTTAGTGATTGGATCAATTGATTATTGTGATAATTAATTGATGGTGTATGATATGTGATATTATGCATGAAGGATGATCAAAAGCCAAGCCCAATTTGCTAGGTGTATGCTAGGATATTTTGTGTTGAATGATTGTAATAATTATCAATTTATAAAGTGAGCTTGGTTTATGGCCCATTACCACCCCATGAGATTTATCCCTATTTTCCATAGATATTTATTTGTAAATATTAGTATAGTGGAAGATCAAGATTGGAAGATGGTGGTCTTGATGATTATGAAGATCGAAGACATGTAAATATTGGAGGCTTAGGTAATAGTTGCATTTGCTTCACATGCATTTCCCTAGGATTGGACCTAGGCCCGTGCTTAGCTCACACGGGTCATTAGTTTTGGGGCGATTGATCATCCTTGTTTTGTTTGCTGTTTATAATATATGCATGATATGTTATAAACCCTCATTTTGAATAAGATTCAAAATTAATATCAAGCCCGAAAAGGAGAATTATAAAGTTGTTTATAATTTCCATGTCTTCCATCGACAATGGGTGCATGATAAATGCTACCCGTGTTACAGGCTCGGCTCATATTATTGGGGGGACCTTGTGATATGACTCCACGTACGTAAGAATAGCAAACACGATTAATTTAGAACCGCGCCCTCAATTCAATAACGGGAAGGAATCGATGTTGTCCCGATCTTTTGAATCAAGTATGAGTTTTGTGATATTCACCTCTAAGTTATAAAACTTAGCAACAAATATTCAAGATTAAACAATTGAGAAACAGACGAACTTTCGAAGAACTTGTCCTTGATAATCCGTATGAAATCAATCGACAAACGCCACAAGAATAAATCCTCGATAAGTTTGATTTTTTATGAACACAAAGCAAAGCTTTGAAAAAGTTTGAGAGAAAATCTCAAAAGTTTCATAAACTCAATAATAATAATTTGAATTATGTGTTAAAATTCATCCATCTCATGTTTACATATCAAAAGTGAAAGGAGATCGATTAAGGTGCCCGTATGCACAACGAAAGTTTCAAAAATAATTTTGTAGCAAGAAATAAGAGCGCCTCAAGCGTATAATGTGTATCAAATACGAAAAACACAAAATGACATTCATAGGGTGTTTTAGAATTTTTTACCTATCAATCTCTTGAGATTGATGATGGCTCCAACTAAGGTGTAAACACCTTAGCTCTTCAATGGCAAGACTATCTTCAAGCTTCCCTTGAGCACTCCTTGCTCAAAATCAAGCCCCCACCAACAAGCTAAATCCACCTTACAATTGCACTAGAAAATGTAAGGCATTTTCTTTGAGTAGTTTGCTTTTATTTCATCAAATGAAGAAGCAAAATTTTTCAGAAAAAGGAAAGAAAATTTCGGCCAAGAGATGTGTGGAGAGAAGGGAGGAATATTTTTCTTGGTTGAAGAAAAAGTGATAAAAGTGCATAAGCATGCCATGCAATTTTTAATAAAAAAGAAACCTCCAACCCTTCACCTTCCAAGCATGTAATTTGTTTGGGCTTGTAACAATTACAAGGCCCATAGACTTTTATTTAAATGTCTCAAACATATTTGAGACCATTTAAACATTACTTGATTTTACTCAAACCCACTAGTTTAATAATTATTTCTTATTGGGATCAACAAGGCCCAATGTTATTTAATTAATTCAACACTTGAATCAATATAATTATTTGACTCTACTAGGCCCACTAGTGTTTAATTAATTCAACACTTGAATTAATATAATTTAGTCCACAATAATGTTTATGAAAATCACAATTTTCAAATACATTATTTGTTTGGCCAACTTTTGATTTAGAAACACTTCCATAAATTAAAAGTTACATTCTCCTTATAGAAGTCATACTTCTATTTTCCCTTACGCTTATAAACTCCTTTATAAGCCGTTCAACACATTGAACTATTTTTCTTCTCAACTGGATCTAGAAAGCTAGTCTTTGTGTGGCCCTCAATGGTTCATTGATACAACTAGCCGTGGGTTCACATCTCCATGTGATTCGGACTAAACATGTCCTTATTTGAGCATACCCCAATTGCTCCATTCTTACTTATCAACTCCTTGATAATAAGAACGTCAGAACTCAAGTTTGACATTACCCAACCAATCATGTTAAACGCCTAGCAGCATCGCTTACACGATTCTCTAGGTATCAAATGATAATGCCTGCAAGAACCATTGAATTATGGTTAGCGTACAGTACGGTCCTTTCAACTCATATATCCTGACCGATTCAAAAACCATTGGTATATCGAGAGTTGACAATGAATCGATACTATGTGTCATGTTGTAGTCGCATCGATGGTGTAATCTATGAAACCCTTTCATAATTATCACTATAATCTAGTCAGAGATTTCATACTACATACACATAGGATATCCATACCCGAAGGTAAGCAGTGAATCCCCGACTACAATGCATCGACTCCTATATGTTTCGCCAAAGCACACAACCTTGCCACGTGATGACCCCAAGAGAGTCGGTAAACAAGTCAAAGTGTAATGCTAGCACATAGAGTCTCAATGTTGTCCCGGGTCATAAGGACTAATGGTGTACAACCATAAAGTAGGACGTTTCCTCTCGATAAGTGAGAATCACTTGGAAAGTCCTTTATGGAGGGTTGGTCAGTGCACTCTACCAGGAGCACTTATCTGCATGCTCGGACATCACAATGTCCCCTACCAATGAAACATGGTACTCACATCGCAGATACTATTGTCGAACTCTAGCGGCCTATATCCTTCTTAACGGCTGCTGAATCGACTAGGAAATGTTTAGAATATACAGTATTCCAAATATGAGTTTCATGATACTCATCATATGAGCATCTCATATTCTTTCAACTATTTGTATATTCAAGGACTTTATCTATGCAACATGAATGGGTATACAGATAAAGAAGTGCCAAAACAATAATTTCAAATATTATTAAAATAAAGACTATTTATACAAAGAGTTTCATTGTGAACACTTGGCCAACATTTCTCTCGACGTGTACCTACTTTAACAATCTCCCACTTGCACTAGAGTCAACTACCCATATGCTTTAAAGCCATCGATTCGCGATGCTTCTCGAATAATGGTCCATATAAAGGCTTAGCAATATCATTATCTACTTGAACATTGCAACTGGAGAAAATGTTTCCTCAAAGTCAACTCCTTCTCTTTGAGTATATCCTTATGCCACCAATCGCGCTTTGAAGGTCAATACCTGATAGAGTAGGTGCCCGTCAAGCCAAGTGTTGGCCGAGTGTTCACAATGAAACTCTATGTATAAGCAATCTTTATTTTAATAATATTTGAAATTATTATTTTGGCACATCTTTATCTGTATACCCATTCTAGTTGCATAGATAAAGGCCTTGAATATACAAATAGTAGAAAGAATATGAGATGCTCATATAATGAGTATCATGAAACTCATATTTGGAATACTGTATATTCTAAACAGTTCCTATTCGATTCAGCCGCCGCTAAGAAGGATATAGGCCGCTCGAGTTCGAGACAAGTATCTGCGATNAATGGGGTCATCAGGGGGGCAAGGTTGGATGTTTTGGCGAAACATATAGGAGTCGATGAATTGTAGTCGGGGATTCACTGCGTACCTTCGGGTATGGATATCCTATGTGTATGTAGTATGAAAGCTCTGATCAGAGTATGGTGGTAATTATGAAAGGGGTTTCATAGATTACACCATCGATGCAACTACGACATGACACATAGTATCGATTCATTGACAACTCTCGATATACCAATGGTTGTTGAATCGGTCGGGATATATGAGATGAAGGGACCATACTGTACGCTAACCATAATTGAATGGTTCTTGCAGGCACTATCATTTGATACCTAGGGAATCATGTAAGCGATGCTGCTAGGCGTTTAACATGATAGGTTGGGTACCATCAGACTTGAGTTCTGACGTTCTTACTATCAAGAAGTTGATAAGTAAGAATGGAGCAATTGGGGTATGCTCAAATAAGGACATGTTTAGTCCGAATCACATGGAGATGTGAACCCACGGCTAGTTGTATCAATGAACCATTAGGGCCACACAAGTACTAGCTTTCTAGATCCCGTTGAGAAGTAAAATAGTTCAATGTGTTGAACGGCTTATAAATGAGTTTATAAGCGTAATGAAAAATAGAAGTATGACTTCTATGAGAGAATGTAACTTTTAATTTATGAATGTGTTGCTAAAATTAAAAGTTGGCCAAATAAATAATGTATTTGAAAATTGTGATTTTCGTAAACATTATTATGGACTAAATTAAATTAATTCAAAGTGTTGAATTAATTAAACACTAGTGTACCTAGTAGAGTCTAAATAATTAAATTAATTCAAGTGTTGGATTAATTAAATTACATTGGGCCTTGTAGAGCCCAATTAGAAATAATTATTAAACTAGTGGACTTGAGTAAAATCAAGTAAATGTTAAATGGTCTCAAATGTGTTTGAGACATTTAAATAAAAGTCCATGGGCTTTATAATTGTTACAAACCCAAATAGAGAAGCATGCAAGGGAGGTGAAGGGTTGGAGACAACTTTTTGTATAACCAAGGCTTGACATGCAACTTTTTACTTTACCTTATTCCACAACAAGAAAAGTCTTCCTCCCTTGTCTCCAAATGGTGTGATGGCCGAAATTTACATTACATTCTCTCAAAAATTTTTCTCTCATCTTGTTCTTCAATAGTTGGAGAAACAATTCTATTCTCAAAAAAAAATACCATACATTTTCTAGTGCAAGTGTAAGGTGGATCATCCTAGTTAGTGGTGGGCTTGATTTTGAAGGAAAGAATTGTTGAAAAACAATTTTAAAACTTCCGTTGCGCATTTGAACACCTAAAATCGATCCCCTTTCAATACCTTCCCATCCGCCCCAAGTTTCCTCTTGTAAATCCATTTACACCCTATGGGAACAGTTCCCTCATGTGGATCCACTAGATTCCACACTTGGTTCGAATGCATGGAATTTATCTCAGATTCCATTGCTTCAAGCCACTTGGATGAATTTATAATGGTGGGTGTCTCTCGAACCTCTTCGAGTTCAATCATCTCCCTTTTTCTATCCAATAGAAATTCTTTTCCAAAAAGGTTGCATTCCTAGAAACAAACACCTTTGTTTCTTGGGGATAATAGAAATCATATCCAACTGAATTCCTTGGATATCCCACAAAGTAACATAAAATGGATCGACTAACCAATTTATCTCCCACTACCTGCTTCACATAAGCAGGACACCCCCATAATCTAAGATAAGAATATTTGGGAGGCTTACCCATCCTTATCTCATATGGTGTCTTATCAACTGCATTTGAATGGACATTGTTCAACAACAGTGCCGGTGTCTCAAGCGCATATTCCGTGATGAACTTTGACCACGTATACAGGTCCGTGCTCGGGTCCGTGTAGCCTCTGTCCATCAAAAGAGACTTGAATATTGTTCATTTGGCCTCCAAAAGTACTCCCATGCATCACTACCCCTTCTTGCTTGCTCATGACTCCTTGTAGTGCCTTCAGTCTTCCTCTCGTGATTGGTCCCTCCGAAAACTCAAAAGGATCCCATGCTTTCCTTGGCGCTCGACCACCCGTGTTTGCATCATCCTATCCTTTTTGAAAAGGATTTGTCCTCAAATCTTCTTCGTCACCTACATCAAACAAAGACAAATCACTAACATTGAAAGTAAACTCACATTGTACTCACCTCGTAGATCGAGTTCGTAGGCATTGTCATTGATCCTTTCTAGAATATTAAATGGTCCATCGCCCCTAGGTAATAGCTTTGAACGACGCTTCTCGGAGAACCTTTCCTTCTGCAAGTGGAGCCACACCCAATCACCTTTCTCAAAGACCACCTTCTTCTTCCCCTTGTTGGCTTGTTTGGCATATTGCTCATTCTTCTTCTCTATGTTGGCTTTCGCCTTTTCATGCGAACCCCTAACAAATTCAGCATTCTTTTTGCCGTCATGTTTAATCTATCACTCATAGATAAAGACATCAAATCCAACGGAGTCAAAGGATTAAAACCATAAACAATTTCAAATGGCGAATAATTTGTAGTAGAATGCACGCAACGGTTATAAGCAAACTCAACAAATGGCAAACAATCTTCCCAATTCTTTAAGTTATTTTTAAGAATAGCACGCAAAAGTGTTCCTAAAGTTCTATTAACAACTTCAGTTTGTCCATCCGTTTGAGGATGACATGTAGTAGAAAACAACAATTTTGTGCCAAGTTTAGCGCACAAAGTTTTCCGAAAGTAACTCAAAAATTTAACGTCACGATCAGACACTATAGTCCTAGGCATGCCATGCAACCTAACAACTTCTCTAAAGAACAGATCCACAATGTTAGAATCATCATCAGTTTTATGACAAGCTATAAAATGTGTCATCTTCGAAAATCTATCAACAACAACAAATATTGAATCCCTCCCCTTCTTAGTCCTAGGCAACCCCAAAACAAAATCCATAGAAATGTCAATCCAAGGCTCACTAGGAAGAGGAAGTGGTGTATACAATCCATGTGGTTGTGTCCAAGACTTAGCTTGCCTACAAGTTATGCACTTTTTACAATCACGCTCAACATCACGTTTCATATGTGGCCAATAGAAATGTTCATGCAATGCACTTAAAGTCTTAGCCAAACCAAAATGCCCCATTAAACCACCCACATGTGCATCCCTAACAAGTAATTCACGAATGGATGATCTAGGGATGCACAACCTATCTTCTTTAAACAAGAGACCATGATGTAAATAAAATTTTTCATGTGGACCATGCATACATGTTTCAAACACACCGTTAAAATCATCATCTAATACATATAATTCTTTCACATGCTCAAAACCCAAAATTTTTGACTCCAAGGTAGAGCTTAGTACGTACCTCCGTGATAGTACGTCGGCCACTACATTTTCCTTAACTTGTTTGTACTTGATGATGTAGAGGAATGTCTCTATAAATGCCACCCACTTGGCATGCCGCTTGTTCAACTTCTGCTGCCCCTTGGGATGCTTTAAGGACTCATGATCAGTATGGATCACAAACTCCCTAAGCCTCAAGTAGTGCTGCCACGTCTCTAGTGTCCTCACAAGTGCGTACAACTCCTTGGCATACATTGGATAGTTCAGCGCTGCTCCATTGAGCTTCTCACTAAAGTACGCTACCGGCTGCCCTCCTTGCATCAACACTCCACCAATACCTACACCTGAAGCATCACATTCAATCTCAAAAGTATTAGAAAAATCAGGTAAAACTAGTAAATGAGCATTAATTAATTTCTGCTTAATGAGATTAAAAGAATTCTCTTGTTCCTCGCCCCAATGGAATGGAACGTTCTTCTTGATTACCGCCGTCATCGATGCTGCAAGTGTGCTAAAATCCTTTACAAATGATACGAATCCACGTACGTAAGAAAAGCAAACACGATTAAATATGAATTGCGCTCAATAACGAACAAGGATCTAAATTGTTGTCCCGATTTTTTGAATCAAGTATGGTTTGTGATATTCAACTCTAAATTAGAAACTTAGCAACAAATATTGACAATCCGTATGAAATCAACCGACAAACGCCACAAGAACGAATCATGATAAGTTTGATTTTTGACGAAAACAAAGCAAAGCTTTGAAAAAGTTTGAGAGAAAACCTCAAAATTTGATAAACACAATAATAATCATCTTAATTGTGTCCCAAATTTCGTCCATATATGTTTTAATAATTACGAGATATCACAAATCTAGTTTCCAAAAAAAAAAATAAAACTCTAAAGAAGGAAAAATTCTCGCCAAAACTGCCACGTACATAGACCCCGTGTAGACGTCTGGAGCTGGGTCCGTGTAGGCACTGTGAGGTACACGGACCCTGTGTACAGGTCCGTGCTCGGGTCTGTGTATATTCTGGATTTCTTCATTCTCGGTTGTAATGGACACGGGCCCCGTGTACAGGTCCGTGTAGCTTCGGTCGTTCAAAAGGATGCTTGAATAATGTTCCTTTGACCTCCAAACGTGCTCCCCTGCATCATGACCCCTTCTTGCTTGCTCATGACTCCCGCAACGCGTTAAGGCTCAATCTTCCAATTCATCCTCTACTTGATTGTGATGCAACCCGAACCCCTAGAGCCTTGCTTCAAAGCTCTCATTGGTTGAATGAAGGGAAACTTTCAACATCTTCAATCGTCTTCTCGGGATTGGTTCTTGGAACACATAGTGGCTGGCTAGATTCTTATCAGCCTCATATCCCTCATCAGGATCCTCTAACGCAGGCATCTCATCATCATCACCCTCACTATGAGATTCATACTCACCATAGTCATTTAAAATCATTACTTTTTTATTAGGACTTTCACTAGAAATATGACCTAACCCTTGACACCTAAAAAATTTTGCATCTCTAAATCGATTAAGAGGAGTTTCAGATTTACCTTGCACTCCTTGTTTAGGCGCCTCTTGTTTGGTCTCAATCTTGGGCTTGGTCATCACCTTATTCTCCTCACGTTTCACCACATTTGATCGCCACGAAGATGATGAACCCCCAGTTTGATTGGTGCGGCCAACTCCTCGCCTCTTGAGTTGTTGCTCCACTTTTATGGCCATTTGCACCATCTCGTCTAGATCCAAGTAGTACTGAAGCTCCACTTGATCTTGAATTTTCCTGTTCAAATCACAAAGAAAACGAGCCATGGTCGCCTCACTATCTTCCTCGATATTGGCCCTATCCCTAGAGTAGTGATTGGGCTCAAACCTCTTCCTCATGACCCTCTTTATCTCATCCCAAGTTTCAATGGGTCTCTCATTATACCTCCTTCTAGTGGTCACTAGTTGATCCCACCAAATGTGTAATGTCCGGTTACTCGTACAAATGATAATAATGCGTTTATGTCGTTTATTATGTACTTATTTAGCTCATTAGATTTCACGTGATGATTGAGGTATCAATATTGAGATTGAACATGATTTTTATATTGTCTGTGGTGTATTGAGAATCAATATGTGTCTAAATTGTAACGCTCTGATCCGTTTTCATAAAATAGCAGAGGAATTTAAAATTTTCTTTGAAGGGAGGAAGGAAGGATTTAAAATACATTTTCAATATATAACCAAAAGTATAAACACATGATCAATAAAATGATACAACAAAATACAAAATGTCATTTTGATCTTGTATATCAAAATATCTTTCTTCCTTCCATCTTTCATACATATGACCTCGGCTCCAATCAACGTCCTGGCTCGTCGCTCTTATCTGCATCACATGAATAACTGAAATGAGTATGAAACTCAGCAAGTGGAACTCTTACATAGCAATGTACATATACCATACTCTGTAAAACATGGTTTTGAAAACATTAAATACCATCAACTCTGAAACATGAATATCATAGAATGAATAACAATAACGATGGTATTTCTCTTTTCTCTGTTGGATTGATATCTATATAGTATCTCTGTCTCTGTGCCTCTATCCCATCGATATGAATTGATAACTCTGAGGGATATAAGCCTGTGGTCGTTGATCAACTTATTGCATGCAATCTCTGGCTATGTATCTATCAATCCAATAAAACATTTGAATTCTCTCTTTGGCATTAAAACAAACACTTTGAAGACTATCTATTCTCTTGTATTCCCTTTGATATGGTTGAGACATAAAATACCTCTAATATACAACAAGGTATATTAATACATAGCATGATTCAAATGGAAGGGAATAACACTTTAAAACCATTGAAACACAATACATATATTATCATGTGAGCACAAGAAATGAATTCCACTTACAACACTTGCAACACTTGGTTCTAAACTCTTGGTACAAAACCTACAACAATAAACCATGAATTGAACCATCAACAACTCAATAATCCAACAACCATACCATAGAATCCATAAAACCAAGACAATCACAATCTCCATAATTTCCCCCAACATCAAAATCCAACAATAACTAAACCATAAGCTTACCTTAGCTCCTTGAACCCAAAATGAACTTGATCTCACTTCAAAATTCCAACAAGAAGCTTGAATCAAAGGAAAAATTGAAGGAAATAAGAACCCTAGCTTTTCCTTGGAGTGAAGAATCGAGAAGTGAGGAGAGAAATGAGGGAAAAGTGAACCAACTCATGTATTTAAGCACTTAAATCCAAAAACACGACATTACTGTTCACGGACCGCAGGTGCGCTATTTCTTGCACCGCGGGTGCGCTATGCCTTCGGCATCTCATCCAAAAATCTGAAACAGTAGACCGCGGGTGAGCTACATTTTGGAGCCCGGGTGCACTCTGGTCACCGCGGGTGCACTGAACAATAGAGTGCGGGTGCACTCTGGTTACTCTGCGCACAGCTTCTCCAAATATCGCCCCCGAAACGCCTTTTTCCTTCATAATTTGGAAAAATGGTAAACTACAAAGTTGTAGCTCTATGTCTTTTCTTAAACCTCTTCAAATATCAGATCATTTGGAGGTCTGAATAAAAATTTATGCTAAATCTCTCAACATGTGTCATTGGAGGAACGTCGAAACACACGACACACTTCGGGGCACTTTTGGCTTACCTTCCACAATGATTTGAACAAAACTCAAAATAAGAAAGTTACACCTATATGTCTTATCTAACCACTCCAATTGGCCTCATAACAATTGGCTCAACATAAGAATTACCATGAATTAAATCACAACGATGCTACAACAACTACACAACAACTATAAACAACAATACTATAAACCATATATCACAACTCTTAACATCAAAACTATACATAAACTTAATCAAATAGTCCATAAGCATACAAAATCTTAAACCGTACCATTCACCAGGCTTGGATATTACAATTTCCCCTCCTTAGAGGAATTTCGTCCCCGAAATTGACGTCACTGCGCAAACAACTCGGGATACTTCTCTTTCATCTCATCCTTTGGTTCCCAAGTGGCTTCTTCAATCAAATGATTCCTCCAAAGGACTTTAACAATGTCGATCTCTTTGTTTCTCAATACTTTAACTTTGCGATCCAAAATCTGGACCGGAATCTCTTGATAAGTCAAATTCGGCGTCAAATCCAATGGCCTGTGGCGAAGAACATGGGAAGAATTTGCAATATATTTCCTGAGCATAGAGACGTGAAAAACATTATGAACTCTGTCAAGATCTGGCGGTAGGGCTAACCTGTAGGCTCGATCACCAATTCTATCCAATATCTCAAATGGGCCAATAAATCTCGGACTCAACTTTCCCTTCTTGCCAAACCGCATCACACCCTTAAGAGGTGCTATCTTCAAGAACACATGATCGCCAACCTCAAACTGCAATGGCCTACGACGCACATCGGCATAACTCTTCTGTCTCGACTGCGCTGTCTTCATTCTCTCTCGGATAACAGCAACAACATCAGCAGTCTGTTGGACTAACTCTGGACCCAACATCTTCCTCTCACCAATCTCATCCCAATACAAGGGAGATCTACACTTCCTACCATAAAGTGCTTCATACGGTGCCATGCCAATTGTCGCTTGGTAGCTATTATTATACGTGAACTCAACAAGAGGCAATTTNAGCAGTCTGTTGGACTAACTCTGGACCCAACATCTTCCTCTCACCAATCTCATCCCAATACAAGGGAGATCTACACTTCCTACCATAAAGTGCTTCATACGGTGCCATGCCAATTGTCGCTTGGTAGCTATTATTATACGTGAACTCAATAAGAGGCAATTTGGAATCCCAGCTACCAGGATAATCGATAGTACAAGCTCTGAGCATATCCTCTAAAATCTGAATAACTCTATCTGATTGACCGTCGCTCTGAGGGTGATATGCTGTACTAAATGCTAACCGTGTACTCATAGCTCTGTCCAAACTCTTCCAAAACTCTGAAGTAAATCTAGGGTCACGATCAGACACAATCGACACAGGAACACCATGAAGTCTAACAATCTCAGCTACGTACTCTTCGGCATATTGGTTCAAGGAATACGTCGTCTTAACTGGCAGAAAATGCGCTGACTTGGTCAACTGATCAACAATAACCCAAATAGAGTTAAAACCTTTCTGCGTTCTGGGAAGACCAATCACAAAATCCATCGTAATGTGCTCCCATTTCCATTGAGGAATCGGCAACGATAACAATGTCCCAGCAGGTCTCTGGTGTTCGATCTTCACCTGCTGACAAGTTAGGCACTGAGAAATAAACATGGCAATATCTTTCTTCATACCTGGCCACCAATAGAGTCTATGAAGATCCTGATACATCTTAGTGCTGCCTGGATGTATCGAGTATGGCGCGGTATGTGCCTCTGTCAAGACGTCTCGCCGAATATCATCACCAGCAGGAATGCAAATACGGCCTCTAAATGTCACCAAACCATCTCCATTCGTCCCGAACTCTGAATTATCTCTCTCCTCTGCTCTAGCTCTCAACTCTAACAACTGAACATCAATAGCTTGTTCTCTACGGATCCTGTCCGTCAATGTAGCCCGAATAACCAACACAGAAAAATGAGCAATGGTTCCAGGAACCACCAAAGCTATCTCCTCTCGCTGCAAATCTAACAACAACGGCTGCTGAATCATAGAACTTAAAGAAGAACTCGACTTACGGCTCAATGCATTCGCTACAACATTCGCCTTCCCTGGGTGGTAACTAATAGTCACATCATAATCTTTGACAAGCTCTAACCACCGTCTCTGTCGCATATTAAGTTCTTTCTGTGAAAACAAATACTTTAAACTCTTGTGGTCTGTGAAAATTTCACACTTTTTGCCATACAAATAATGTCTCCAGATTTTCAGGGCGAAAACCACAGCTGCCAGCTCCAAATCATGCGTATGATAATTCTTCTCGTAATCCTTCAACTGGCGAGAAGCATAGGCTATAACTTTACCTCGTTGCATCAACACTGCACCGAGGCCCTTTCTTCGACGCATCGGTATAAACAACAAAGTCCTCTGAACCACTGGGCAAAGCAAGTACTGGAGCTATCGTCAACTTATCTTTTAACTCCTGGAATCCTCTTTGGCATTCATTGGACCACTCGAACTTCACCGTCTTCCTTGTCAAATTAGTTAACGGCAGGGCAATCTTGGAAAAGTCTGAAATAAAACGACGATAATAACCCGCCAAACCAAGAAAACTGCGTACCTCTTGTACAGTGGTCGGAATAGGACACTTCTGTATCGCCTCTATTTTCGCTGGATCAACAGCTAACCCATCATTCGAGACAACATAGCATAAGAAAGAAATCTGCTCCAACCAGAACCCACATTTCTTCAACTTATCATACAACCTCTTCTCTCTCAGCAACTGAAGAACAACTCTGAGGTGCTCTGAATGAAGCTCTCTGGTCTTGGAGTAAATCAAAATGCCATCGATAAAAACAATGACAAAACTATCCAAATACGGCTTGAACACACGGTTCATAAGATCCATGAATACAGAAGGCGCATTGGTCAGACCAAAAGACATCACAAGAAATTCATAGTGACCGTACCTGGTCCGGAACGCCGTCTTAGGGATATCAGACTCCCTAACCTTCAACTGATAATAGCCAGATCGCAAATCAATCTTCGAGAACACTGTAGCCCCTTGCAGTTGGTCAAAAAGGTCATCTATCTGTGGCAAGGGTACTTATTCTTAATCGTCACTTTGTTGATCTCTCTATAATCAATACACAGCCGCAACGACCCATCTTTCTTCTTGACGAAAAGAACCGGAGCTCCCCAAGGCGAAGAACTCGGCCGAATAAAACCTTTATCCAATAGATCCTGCAATTGCATCTTCAGCTCTTTCATCTCTGAAGGGGCCATTCTGTACGGAGCCTTAGAAATAAGAACCGTACCTGGGACTAAATCAATCACAAACTCTACATCTCTGTCCGGTGGTAAACCCGGCACATCATCCTCAAATACATCAGAGAACTCTCTCACAACATCAATATCATCAAGATTCAATTTCACAATTCTATCCGTATCAACAATCGAAGCCAAAAACCCATCACAACCTCGAAACAACAACTTCTTAGCCTCAAGACACGAAATAAAAGGAAGGACCAGCGAAGTACCTGCACTGGCGAGCATACCTTCCTTATTGCCATCGTCTGCAAATTTCACCGTCTTAGCAATGCAATCAATCACTGAACGGTACGTTGATAGCCAATCCATGCCAAGTATAATATCAAACGCAACCATCGGAATAACAATCAAGTTGGCATAAACAACTCGCCCATCAATTTGAACAGAGCACGCATACACAATAGATGTTGGGCACAACACATCTCCCGAAGGCAAAACAACATTAAACTGGAGGGGAATATCAGAAGGAACTATACCCAAAGTGAAAGGGGATCGGTTACGGTGACCGGAAGCGCAACGGAA
>NW_027360708.1:0-3979 GCF_012295235.1 Primulina huaijiensis
CTGCATAATCTGCATCTGAATATCCAACTAAATTGAAAGATGAGTATTTAGAATACCACAGCCCAACATTTTGTGTGCCCTTAAGATATTTTAAAATCCTTTTGGCGGCTGAGAAATGTGATTGCTTAGGATTTTCTTGAAATCGAGCACACATGCATACAGCAAATACAATATCATGACGACTAGGAGTTAGGTACAATAATGAACCTTTTAAACCTCTGTATAATGTCGCCTCAACTGATATTCCCCCTTGATCATTGTCTAGTTTGACTGATGAACTCATGGGAGTGCTTGCTGCTGAGCATGATTCCATGCCAAATTTCTTAAGCAGTTCCTTCGTATATTTGGTCTGACTGATAAAGATACCAGTTTTCAGTTGCTTCATTTGCAGCCCAAGGAAAAATGTCAGTTCACCCATCATGCTCATTTCGAATTTGTCCTGCATCAACTTAGCAAACTTTTCGCATAATTTGGGGTTAGTTGACCCAAATATAATATCATCAACGTAAATTTGAACAAGTAGAATATGATCATTCATAGAAAATTTGAACAAGGTCTTATCAACTGATCCAACTGAAAAATCATGATCAGTTAGGAATTTTGAAAGCGTTTCATACCAAGATCTTGGAGCTTGTTTCAGACCATGTAAGGCTTTGTTCAAATGGTAGACATGATCAGGAAAAGTATGATTGATGAAACCTGAAGGTTGCTCTACGTAGACTTCTTCCTGCAGCTGACCGTTTAAAAATGCGCTCTTCACATCCATCTGGTAGACTTTGAAGTTCTTGAATGATGCATAGGCAAGGAATATTTGGATGGCTTCCATTCTTGCAACTGTGGCATATGTTTCATCATAGTCAATTCCTTCTTCCTGCCTATATCCTTGTGCTACCAGTCTCGCCTTATTGCGCACAACTGAACCATCTTCGTTCAGTTTGTTCCTGTATACCCATTTTGTACCTATAACAGTTTTTGAAAGTGGTCTTGGAACTAAGTTCCAGACATTGTTATGGGTAAACTGATTCAGCTCCTCTTGCATTGCATTTATCCAGTTTGGATCAGCAAGAGGCTCATCAGTTTTCTTTGGTTCAAATTGTGATACGAAATCTGAATGAATAAATAAATTAAGCATCTGATTTCTTGTTCTTATCGGATCAGATGGATTACCTATCACCAATTCTGGAGGGTGTGATTTCTTCCATCTGAGTTCAGTGTTTGTTGTATCCAAGTTGGTAACTGCTTCTGTATCAGTTGGAGCTTCATCAGCTGGCAGTTGAATATTCTCAATAGGCTCCTCCAACTGAACATCAGGAATAGCTTCCTGTTCAACTGGTTGTTCTAATACTTCTGGCTCTGGTGTTTGGAGGTTGTTGTGATTGATATGATTGTCTTTTTCATCTTCATCCTCCAAACTAATCTCTGTAAGTATATCAATTAGCTCAACTGGATCAGTTGGCTTATCAGTTAGAGCGTTTTTCTCAAAGACAACATGGATAGATTCTTCAACATTCAAAGAATTTTATTGAAAACTCTATACGCTTTGCTAACTGAAGAATATCCAAGAAATATTCCCTCTGCAGATTTTGCATCAAAGGTTTTTAAATGATTTTTACCATTATCAAGAATAGAACATCTGCAGCCGAATATTTTAAAGTAGGAGACCACACTTTTTCTTCCATGCCAGATCTCATATGGTGTTTTCATATGATTCTTATTAATCATCGATCTGTTCTGAGTATAGCACGCAGTGTTTACTGCCTCTGCCCAAAACCTTTGAGAAACGCCTGAATCAGCAAGCATTGTTCTAGCAGCTTCTTTAAGCGTCCGGTTTCTCCTTTCAGATACACCATTTTGCTGAGGAGTTCTAGCTGCTGAGAGCTCATGCTTAATTCCAGCATTTTTTAAAAAATTTGAAAGAATTTGATTGATGAATTCAGTTCTTCGATCAGATCTTATTCTATCAATTCCAACTGATTTTTCATTTAATAATCTTTTGAAAAGCTTTATCAGTTGTGCAGCAGTTTGGTCTTTGGATTTGAGAAAAATAACCCAAGTAAATCTTGAAAAATCATCCACAATCACCAAGGTGTATTTCATTCCCCCTAAGCTCATGATTGGTATTGGACCAAAAATATCTATATGTAATAGTTCTTAGCATCGAGAAGAAGATTTACGGCTTTTTTTTTTCAAAGAAGATTTTACTTGTTTACCAAACTGACATGCTGAACAAATTTTATCTTTGACAAAGTCCATTTTGGGCAAACTAGTTACAAGATCAGGGTTACTCAGATATGCAATGGATTTAAAGTTCAGGTGGTTCAATCTCTTATGCCACAACCAGTTTTTGGAAATTTTTGAAGCAATGAAACATATTGGTGCATAAGGTTGATCATTCCAACTGACTTTGTAAGTGTTTTCACACCGTTTGCCAGTTAGAATAACCTCATCAGTTGAGTCTTTGACTGAACAAGAGTGTTTGTCAAACTGAACTGAGAATCCGTTACCGCATAACTGACTGTTACTAATCAGATTATACTTGAGATTCTCAACTAATAAAACATCATTAATCTTAAAGTTACCATGAATAAGCTTAACCTTACCCACAGTTTTACCTTTGGAATTATATCCAAAACTGATGTTTGGTCCAGTGTACTTGATCAGTTGAGATAACAGATCTGCATTTCCCGTCATGTGTCGTGAGCATCCACTATCCAAGTACCAGATTGATTCCTTAATTGTACCTGTTACCTGCAATCACACACAAGATATAATCTTTGGTACCCTTTTCTATTTGGGTCCTAAACTGATTAGTCCTTTAGGAACCCAGACTTGGATTAGTCTGACTGACTGTCCAGTTGCTGTATTCCAGATGGTCTTTCTCGATTTGTGTGTGTTTGGTGTGTAGTGTGCAGAAGATACAACATGTGATTTAGCTTTGTTCGACTGATTGTTCAGCCGATATCTTTTCTGAACCGGCTTGCTGTTATAGTAATTGGAGTAGCCATTTGAATATTTTCTGCTAAATCTTTTTGATGACTGACTATGTGAGTCAGTTAAAACTTTTGGGCTATAACCAATACCATATCTTCTAGCCTTGTTTGTACTTTCAGTAGGCTGTTCAACAGTTTACTTGGCTCAGCTTGTTCTTGTACCATAACTGATTTGACAAAGTGAATGTATTTCCCTTTATCCATATTCAATTTTGGTCGAGTATCATTGGGAATCATTTCATCTTGGGTGCTGAACCCTAAACCAGTTTTATCAGTAACTGATTTCTGTGAGTTCTGCATTTCAGTTAATGCAACAGATGATTTGTTCCAAGCTTGTATGAGCTCAGTTTGCTTTGAATTCTCAAGCGTCAACTTTTGAATCATTGATTGATTCCTGCTCTTTTCAGCATTGAGCTCAGCAATCTCCCTTTTCAGACTCAACACATCAACCGATTCATCAGTTNAAGTTGAAGTAGCCATTTGATTCCTCTTTAGAATTATTTCTCTTATAATTCTTTTGGAAGTTCCCTTGATTTCTTCTCATGAATCTTCCGAATTTTTTAATAAACAATGACATAGCATCATTGCTCAATTGATCAGCAGACTTCTTGACTGAACCAGTTGGTTCTGTTTTGACAGCGGCTAATGCAGTTGTGACTGCTGGAGTGGAAGGCTTTCCTTCTCGAGTTCGAAGCTCAAACTCATAGGCTTTCAGATCAGCGAATAGATCATGAAGTTCAACTCTGTTCAGATCCTTGGATTCCCTCATTGCCATGGTCTTTACGTCCCACTCCTTGGGAAGACCTCTGATTACTTTTAATGCAACTTCTTTGTTGGTATATACTTTTCCAAGTGCATTGAGTTCATTGATGATGCAGCTGACTCTCTCATCATACTCATGCATCGATTCTCCAGTTCTCTTCTTGATGTTGTCAAACTTCTGAACAGCAACAGAAAGTTTATTCTCTTTGGTTTGTTCGTTTCCTTCA
>NW_027360710.1:0-377 GCF_012295235.1 Primulina huaijiensis
TCGTCTTGTCAATGCCGGAATTCGATATTATCTTGGGTATGGACCTGTTGACAAAGAACAGAGTCTTGATCGACTTTCAAAAGAGATCAGTTTTGGTTAGACCATTGGGCATGGAGCAGTTTCTGTTTGAACCAGCCAGATGGAGAAGTTTCCCTCGTATGATCTCCTGCATGCAGGCTAGGAGACTTATTTCTAAGGGATGTTAGGCTTTCTTGGCCAACATCGTATCCACACCTGACATGACCACTCAGTTGTTATCAGACGTGCCAGTAGTCAGAGACTTCCCAGATGTCTTTCCCGATGATGTCACAGGTCCTCCACCAGAGAGAGAGGTCGAGTTTGCTATCGATCTTATGCCAGGCACAGTGCCAATCTCT
>NW_027360711.1:0-404 GCF_012295235.1 Primulina huaijiensis
TCCAATGGTGCCATGCGATAAGGAGCTTTAGAAATAGGTGCAGTCTCCGACACAAGATCAATACTAAACTCAACTTCTCGATGAGGAGGAAAATCAGGAATCTCATCGGGAAAAACATCCAGGAATTCTTTCGCAACAGGAATATCAGATAAAGATGGCTCTTTTTTCGAGACATCAACATCGTAGATAAGATAACCTTCATCTCCGCTAGTCAAAATTCGAGACATTTCCAAGGAGGATACCAATGGAATTTTGGCTTGGGAACCCTTGCCATAAAAATTCCACTTGGGTCCATCAACCGGTCGAAATCGAACCACTCCATGAAAACAATCGACAGTAGCTCAATTTGTTGTCAAGACATCCATGCCAACAATACAATCAAAGTCGTGAATTGGGAGGACAAT
>NW_027360712.1:0-499 GCF_012295235.1 Primulina huaijiensis
GAATGCAACCTTTTTGGAAAAAGGAATTTCTATTAGATAGAAAAGACGAGATGATAGAACTTGAAGAGGTTCGAGAGACACCCACAGTTGTAGAACCCACACCCGAGGAACCAAGTGAGGAGATACAAGCTCCTAGAAGATCCGAGAGAGTCTCGAGACCATCTATGAGGTATGGTCTGCTTCTTGAAGAGAGCCATGATGAGCCTAACCTTGGATGTGATCCAAGGACCTTCAAGGAAGCGTTATCTGATGCGGATTCATCCAAGTGGCTTGAAGCAATGGAATCTGAGATGAATTCCATGCATTCGAACCAAGTGTGGAATCTTGTGGATCCACCTGAGGGAACTGTTCCCATAGGGTGTAAATGGATTTACAAGAGGAAACTTGGGGCGGATGGGAAGGTATTGACCTTCAAGGCGCGACTGGAGGCAAAAGGGTATACTCAAAGACAAGATGTTGACTATGAGGAAACTTTTTCTCCAGTTGCAATGTTCAAGTC
>NW_027360713.1:0-854 GCF_012295235.1 Primulina huaijiensis
AGAATGAATAACAATAACGATGGTATTTCTCTTTTCTCTGTTGGAGTGATATCTATATAGTATCTCTGTCTCTGTGCCTCTATCCCATCGATATGAATCGATAACTCTGAGGGATATAAGCCTATGGTCGTTGATCAACTTATTGCATGCAATCTCTGGCTATGTATCTATCAATCCAATAAAACATTTGAATTCTCTCTTTGGCATTAAAACAAACACTTTGAAGACTATCTTTTCTCTTGTATTCCCTTTGACATGGTTGAGACATAAAATGCCTATAATATGCAACAAGGTGTATTAATACATAGCATGAATCAAATGGAAGGGAATAACACTTTAAAACCATTGAAACACCATACATATATTATCATGTGAGCACAAGAAATGAAATTCCACTTACAACACTTGGAACCTTGAATCTACTCTCTTGGTACACAACCTACAACAATAAACCATTAACTTCACCATCAACATCTCAAAAATCATTAACCCATACCATAAACTTCAAAAAGCTAACACACTCTAAATACCCAAGACTTCTCCCAACACCATAAACCAAGAAATATTCAAAGCCACAAGCTTACCTTAGCTCCTTGAACTCAAAATAACCTTGTTCTCTCTTCAATAATCCAACAAGAAGCTTGAATCTAAGAAATAAAAGAAATAAAATGGAACCCTAGCTTCCCTTGAGCTGAAGAAATCGAGAATGAGGAGAGAAATGAGGGAAAAGTGAACCAACTCATGTATTTAAGCACTTAAATCCAAAAACACGACTTTACTGTTCACGGACAGCGGGTGCGCTATCCCTCGCACCGCGGGTGCGCTATGCCTTCGGCACCTCATCCAAAAATCTG
>NW_027360714.1:0-2397 GCF_012295235.1 Primulina huaijiensis
CATTATTGAATAAACTGCTATCAATGATTGGAAAGAACATAATCTGTGATTATATTGAATCCATCTTAAATAATCGATATATTGATTGTGATGATAATGAAGCATATCTTAGTGGTATTTCCATACTCCCCGTTGGATATTTATCTGATATATTACTCAATATAATGGTGAGTGAGCTAGATAATGAGTTTATATCATTATATCCATCTATCTACTACTGTCGTCACGTTAGCGAAGTCTATATATCCAATTATGGAGATCTAACGGAGGATGATATATATTCATTGCTTGATAAACTGGGCCTTTGTGGTGATCTCTATTCCATTAGACCGGGAAAGAAGACAAAATTTCTTATTGGATAAATTTGTATTTCAAATGAAGGTAATATATATATAGATAGGATATGATGATGAAAAAATCAACGATTTTCAAAATGGTGAATAACCCTGAATGGTACCGATTCTTATGTGAAATCGAGAACTTGCAAATGTTTTCTCTATGTAATGACTTCGACAAACTTTCTTTGGATGATCAAATAGGTGGTTCTTCTTCTACTTCTACTTCTAATACAACTTCTTCAACGGGGATTGTAAAGCNTAAACAGAGCAATCATGGAAAAAACCCATGCACCCTTTATTGATATCCCGCGCAGTTTATTGAATAGTATATCGTATCCAGCGGAAGCGTATGACATCAAAATGGGGTTGGGGTTTCGGTTTCTTCCAGGGCAGAGTCAATTCATGCTTCAAGAATTAAAGTTGCCCGAAAGCTTTGAAAGGTTATCCTTTATAAAGGATTCTCTTGGGTTGTCTTATCATAGCGCTCCTCTGAACGGTGAAATCTTATTTTCTTATTGCCGTTCCGGGGTAGGTTTGCGTGGTTTGGTCACCGAAGGGAGTCCCTATCAACAGGTCTTAATCGAAGTAATGACCTATTATAGCGGTAGGTATGGACGTTTCCTGATTCTGGTCGGCATAGGCCTTGGTTGTACTGTCTGGTACGGGTATGCGCCAGGTACACACCTTCATGTTCCCGATACTGGTTTATTTACTCCTTTTGAGTCCTATGAACCATTTATGGATATGGAATATTATCGGCCAGGTTTTCATAAAGTCTCTATTCTTGAAAAGAGCGACATTGTTTCAGCATCGGTTGAAACAGCATTTAAGAATGAACCACCTTTCGCCGATATATCAGTACCAGCCAGCGGTCCAGTGCTAAAAGCTGTATGTTTAGGAGTAATGATTGCATTCTTTCTTGCGGTAGGCCTTGTTCCAAACGATTGTGGTGAAATAGCAGCACAGTTCAATACGATGCTCGGTGTTTGTATAATACCAACTAGAAGTTTTAATACGTCTACTCACACTAATGATTTGAGTACTTCGAAAAGAAAAAAGTCTCTCTTTGGGGAGCTGATCTGCTATCGAAGGAAATTTCATTTTTTTACTACAACCAAACAAAAAATATATACAATTTGGATGAGGATACTTGAACAAGTAGAGAAGGGTTTATATTCTTTATCGCCTATAAGTATAAGGTTATGCCATCAGGAAGAATGTAAGAACATGATATATACGTTCAAAAGTCTTGAACCCAGTGGTTATCAAATACTTTTTGAGCCAGCGGAATCTGATAAACTTTTCTTTGATGCTTTATCCAGATTAATGAATAATTTATTCAATAATAATGATATAAATGGCATTAGAATGACTGCAAATAAGTTTTATTCAAAACTTATTGAAAGAGATGACATTAAATGTTTCTATCGCGTGGATTTAGCAAGATCGTTATCAACGATTGATAAATCGGATTATCTATTTATGCTCAAATCTGTTATAGGTAAAAATCTCCTATATTATTACATAGAAGATTTATTAAATGTAAAATATGTTAACTGTAGTGATAATACAGAAGCATATCTTAGTGGTATTTGTATACCGCCTGTTGGCAGGCTTACTTGCGTTCTTCATAGTCTAGTACTACACGTACTTGATGAAGAGAAAACATCTTTATACCCTTCTATAAACTATTCACGTTACATTACAGAAGTCTATATCGCTAATTATGGAGATCTAACAGAGGAGAATCTATTTCTTTGCTTGATAAACTCAATATTGCTGGAAATATAAGGTCTATTGGACCAGGCATGGAGTCCCCTTGTTCTGTTGGTGTTATTGGTATTTCAAATGAATGTAATATATATGTAAATTATAATAATGATGATGATAAAATTAATATACCTTTTCTATTTGAAAACAGCACCATCATAAGTCTTTTTTCTCTTTGTTGAATTCGGTATCAGTAATAAGTGAGCTTTTGACTTTTTCACTTTGTAGCATTAGCTTAGAAGGTGAGGCCACCCCATATCTATCTATTCAGGCAGGTATGGGGTGGGGA
>NW_027360715.1:0-487 GCF_012295235.1 Primulina huaijiensis
GCACTTACGGCCATACAGTGCTTCGTACGGAGCCATAACTATAGATGACTGAAAGCTGTTGTTATAGGTGAACTCTACTAATGGCAAGTTCGACTCCCAACTCCCAGAGAAATCAAGGACGCAAGCACGGAGAAGATCCTCCAAAATCTGAATGACTCGCTCTGACTGCCCATCTGTCTGCGGATGAAAAGCTGTGCTAAACAGCAACTTCGTCCCCATAGTCGAATGCAAACTCTTCCAAAACGAGGAAGTGAATCTGGGATCTCTGTCAGATACGATAGAAACTGGAATACCATGAAGTCGGACTATCTCCCGGATATACAACTCTGCATACTGAACCATGGTGAAAGTTGTCTTAATAGGCAAGAAGTGCGCTGATTTGGTAAGACGATCTACAATCACCCAGATGGCATTTGATCCTCTGACTGACTTCGGCAAACCTGTCATGAAGTCCATGGTAACATTCTCCCACTTCCACTCGGGAATG
>NW_027360716.1:0-457 GCF_012295235.1 Primulina huaijiensis
TAACTTAGTAAGTTTTATATGCTGGAATTAAGTGAGCATGGAGGACATGTAAGTATGCGACAGTTGTTCCAATGAGGAAAGTCTAAGGATCTTAGGCCTCCACTAAATTGTAATTGGAAAGGAAATAGTTTAAGTATATAATTGGGACTTGAAGGGCTTTAAAATATAGGTAGAAGATCGATATTGTATATTTGGGTTTTATGGATTAACACTACTCGAATTATAAGATTTGCACCACTTTTACATCCGGAATGTACTTGTACATAATATGTTACGTAAGTTTGGTGCCATGAGATAAAGATTCAATTCAAGGGACTTAGGCTAATATTATTATGGGGTTGAGATAAGGTTTAACTTTTAAGTGCATTACCGAGGATAGAAGTCGATTAGTAACTTTTGGTACTAAGATTTAATAAGTTGAACAGCATGAAGGACAATGTAATAGGTTAATGAACAA
>NW_027360717.1:0-18192 GCF_012295235.1 Primulina huaijiensis
GGACTCGACGACCGCGGGTGCGCTCACTTCTGACCGCGGGTGCGGAGACCCTACTGTAATTCTCCACATTTCATGAGTTACAACCGCGGGTGCGGTATGTCTTGGACCGCGGGTGCGGTCTCTCTTTTAGTCAAAACTCTACTTTTTGCCCTTACACCGCGGGTGCGGTAGAAATTGGGGCGTGGGTGCGGTATATTATTCAAGCAACACTTCATAATTTCATTTTATCCACCTAAAATCTCGGGCATTACAACTTCAAACTCTTCGCAATGACCATTTATATGCTAAATTGTCCAAATGCGAATTCTAGATGGATCGAGTAGTATTTTTAGGCCACTTCATTTCGAGGCATAGCATAGCTGTTGATCCTGCTAAGGTTGAAGCCGTATTGAATTGGCCGAGACCTACGAATGTTCCTGAGATTCATAGTTTCATGGGTTTAGCTTGTTATTAACGTCGTTTTATTGAAGGATTTTCAAAAATAGCTAAACCTTTTACTCAACTGACACAGAAGAATCAACGATTCATTTGGTCAGATTAATGTGAAGCTAGTTTTCTTGAATTGAAGATGAGATTGATCACAGCACCTGTGCTAACTATTCTCTCAGGTACCAGAGGATTTGTAGTGTGTACAGATGCGTCTGGTAAAGGTTTGGGCTGTGTTCTGATGCAACATGGCAAAGTGGTTGCTTATGCGTCTCGTCAATTGAAATCTCATGAAACTCGTTATCCTGTTCATGATCTTGAATTGGCCACCATTGTATTCGCGTTGAAGATTTGGCGCCATTAATTGTACGGAGAAAAGTTTGTTATCTATTCAGATCATCAGAGTCTGAAATATCTCTTTTCTCAATCTGATTTGAATATGAGGCAACGAAAGTGGATGAATCTCCTGAAAGATTTTGATTGTGAGATTCAATATCACCCGAGATCGGTGAATGTTACTGCGGATGCCTTGAGTCGTAAATTTTATGATTCTATTTTAGTTTCTGTTAATGTCACCAAAGTACACGAGGATATATGTACTTTTGGTTGGACTTTTCACTCGAATTGGAATTCTGTCACTGTCTCAGCATTGCAAATTGAGCCGAACTTGATATCTAAAATACGAAAGGCCCAACGAAACAATGCTCAGATCCAAAAGTCGAAAGAACTTGTATCTGTAGGAAATCAGTCTGGATTTCAGATTTCTTCTGATGGTTCTTTACGACGTAATGGTCGGCTGCTAGTTCATGATAATTCTGATTTGAAATCTCTCCTTCTTCGAGAAGCACATTGTAGCAAATACAATATTCACCCCGGAGGTCGAAAGATGTATTTGACGTTGAGACCTCAATTCTGGTGGAGACGTATGAAGAAGGACATTGCTGAGTTTATTGCAAAATGTCTTGTCTGCCAGCAAGTGAAAGCCGAGAGAATGAAACCTGGAGGATTACTCCATAGTCTTGAACTCCCGAAATGGAATTGGGAACATATTGCTATGGATGTTGTGACTCATTTTCCTCGTTCGCCTAAGGGCTGTGATGCTATTGGGTTATTATTGATCGGCTTTCAAAATCTGCACATTTCATTCCGTATGAGCGGACTTATCCTTATAAGAGAATGGCCCGTTTATACATCGAGAATATTGTGAGACTGCACGGTGTGCTAGTCTCAATTGTATCATATCGTGATCCCAGGTTTGCTTCTAAATTCTGGGGTAGTTTCCAAGAAGCGATGGGTACGCGGTTGGCTATGAGTACTGCTTATCATCCTCAAACTGATGACCAGACTGAGCGTACAATTCAAATGTTAGAAGATATGTTACGTGCAATTGTGATGGATTTCAGAATGGGATAGCAAGATGCCTTACCATTGGTTATATTTTCTTATAATAATAGCTTCAAAACGAGCATTGGTATGGCACCGTTTGAAGCCTTATACGGGAGACGATGTAGATCACCGTTATTCTGGGATGAAATTTGTGAAAGAAAATTGACTGGACCTGAAATGATACATGAAATGAATGATAAGGTTCAGTTGATTCGACAGCGGATGAAAGCTGCTCAGGATCGTCAAACGAGTTATGCGAATAAACGAAGACGACCCTTAGAATTCCAGAAAAGTGATAAAGTGTTTCTGAAAATATCTCCCTTCCGAGGCACCGTTCGATTTTGCATGCGAGGGAAGTTATCACCTCGATATGTTGGTCCATACGAGATCCTTGATCGAGTTGGGGATGTTGCTTATTGGTTAGCATTGCCACCAGCTTTATCTGGCATTCACGATGTGTTTCATGTTTCTATGTTGAGAAAGTATGAACCGGATCCATCACATGTACTTCAACCTGATGAGGTTGAACTTGATCCTTCTCTTTCCTATGTTGAACAACATGTTTGCATTATTGATCGGAAGGAGAAAGTATTGCGTAACAAATCGATTCCGCTAGTTCGAGTACAATGGACATGACATAGTGTGGAGGAGTCAACGTGGCTATTGGAAAGCAAGATGCGAGAATTATATCCGCACTTGTTTGATTCTATTCCACATGTTCCATTGTATTAAATGTATAGTGATCCATATACTGATTGTAGTTTTGATATGTACTATAACTGGTGAAATATTATATGTTTGTCAATGTTATGTATATCGAGATTTTTGAGATTTCGAGGACGAAATCTTTTAAGTTAGGGAGAAATGTGAGACCCCGAGAATAAAATAGTTTTGATGGTACTTTTGTAAATAAGTTGAAATATATTCAATTTATTTTGATGGCATTTTTGTAAATAAGTTGAAAAATAATGAATTAATTTTAAGGACAGAATGATAATTAGTGACATACCTTGGTCATATGAAGTCCAAATGATTTGAAATTTGGATATAACGTAGAAAACTCAAAAATATAGAACTTTTATGTTTTGAGTGTTGGAAAATGTGATCGTTTGACTAGTCCAAAGAGATATACCGATGTTCAACTGTTAAATATTATATTATATTATATTATTATTAATATAATATAATAATATAATATAATATAATATTTAAAAAAAATAAAAAAAATAAATATGAAACTTACGCTATTCATCTGAAAGTTAGAGAAGAAATTGTGAGAAGAGAGAAGAGAGAAGAGAGAAGAGAGAGAAAAGAAGGTTTTCGCATTTTCATTTCGATCTTGCGATTTATCGGTTTATCCAATCGACGAATCGACTTCAGTTCTGGAATCGTTGACACGAGGTCTTCGATTTGAGGTATAAATTTTATATTTTTGGTGATGTTTGAAATTCGTCGATTTTTGGAATAAATCCGATAAATTGTTAATCATACAGAAATTGAAGATTGTTGAATAATGTATGATTTTAACGAATAATAGGTGATTATAGTGATGTTATTTTGAATTATTCTTAATTTATTATAATTAGGGAATTTTAATAGTTGGATTGAGATTAAAAAATTATTTATCAGTTAATATTAATTCTGATAAATATATGCGGTAGAATAACCGACAAGAAACTAAGTTTTGAAGTCGGAATTGAATTAAGTTATGATTTGACTTTGATATTAATTTTTGAAGTTTCAAAAGATATTTGAAAATTATATTATTGATTTTGAATTATGTTATTGATTGAAATGAATATGTTATTGATGTAGATAGATTATTATACTGATATCTTCAAGCTACATCTACTGGAAACGAAGAATTGAGGTATGTTGCGATCGAGTAACTTACGACATTTATCTATATTATTGATATGTGCAAGAATTGCACTTAATTTATATGTTAATCCATTTGATCTATGCTGGTTTCGAACAGATTTATGCTTGGTTTTTGTTTTTTTTGTGTAGTGCAAGGGATATACAACTTTGGGATGGTTTAGAGCAATCAGATATGTTTTGGAGAGAGCCGCAGCGCCAAAACAAGAGCCACAACGCTCATTTGTGCGAAAGACGAGCGCCTAGGAGCTACCCAAGAAGCGTCGCGGTGCAACATTGCCGAAGAATAAGCGCCTAGGCGCTGCCCACACAGCGCCGCGGCGCCTCAAGGCCGAGAGACAAGCGCTTAGACGCTAAGGAACAAGAGCCGCGGCGCTAACATTCAAAATTGACGGGCGCCTAAGCGCCACTTATTCAGCGCCGGGGCGCTAATGGCGGCGAAACAAAGATTAATTGGGCTTCGACTCACGGCCCGGCGGGGGAAATAAAAAGAAAGCAAGGGTTCAGATTTGGGGGCCGCCGTTTTTGGAGAAAATACAGAGAGGAGAGCAAGGGCTAACACGAGACGAAGATCCAGAGCGCGAAGATCGATTACAAAGACGAAGAACGACGAATCTGGGGACAGAGACGACACTTCGGATTTGTTATCTGTTCTTTCGTTTTTATATTTTGTCATATTTCGATGTCTAAAACTTTGAACATGCGTTGTTTTTATTTAGATTTCATCATGAACTAATTTTCTATTCTAGAGGATGATGTAGCTTTGTGGATATGATAATTTGACTCGGTTTTTATATGATTGAATTTCTTCTCATTTAATTGTGTTTCCTTGTGTTTATTCTACTGCAATTTACTGGCCATAAATTGTGTGTTTTCTGATTAATTCTATAACTCGGGAGAGGGATTAGGATTATAGATCATTAGAAACATCGTTGAATGTTTATTGCGTTCGGAAGGCGTATAACTTTAGCGAGGCTTAGGTAAGAGCATTGTTGGCATTTATCAATTAAACTTAGATTTTATTAGGAATAATTGGATCGAAGTTTGATTGATACAATTTATTCGTCACTTGGGAAAGGGGGAATAAAACAAGTAAGTGTTCTTGGCTATTAAATGATTTGAATTCGTGAATATAAATTGAACTGAAAATAATTATCGTAGAAACTTAGTGAAATCATTTCTCTAGATATTTCTTCTCCTTGATATTTTCCTCATTTCGGTGATTAGTTATTAATTTTGCCATTCATTAATTCCAAGCAAACCAACCTTTTTATTGATTTTTCTAGATAAAGTCGAGACTATTTTAATTATAAGCATTGATATAAGTTTGGGTTACAATCATCATGGGAACGATACTCTTCTTACATTCTACTATAACTTGACATCGTGCGCTTGCGAGCAATCAAGAAAACACGCAACAAGTTTTTGGCGCTGTTGCCGAGGAGTGTCAAAATTTGAATTTTTATCAGTATTGTTACCAATTAGTCTAGATTTTAATTTAAAACTTTTTATTTTTTTTATTTTATATTGATTGAGTTTTTCATTCTTTTCTGCTTGTCAGTGCATGCTAAGATCGCAAAACCCTGACTTGCTTATTTTTGATCCGGAGATCGAAAGAACTGCGAGAAGATTAAGAAAAGAAAGAAGAGACGTGATCAATTCAATGGCTGAACACAGAGAGAATGACAGACAAAACCCGCCAGAGGCTATACCTATCAGAGATCACTTCCGACCAGTGATCAACAATCATTATTCTGGTATTGCGAGAGGGACCATCAACGCCAATAATTTAGAGTTGAAGCATGCTCTGATCAATATGGTTCAGCAAAACCAGTTTGCTGGAACTGCCACTTCTGATCCTCATGTTCATTTGAGGACCTTCTTGGAGATAACGGATACGTTAAAAATTAATAATGTTCCTGATGATATTATTAGACTGCGTTTGTTTTCTTTTTTTCTCAGGGATCAAGCAAGAGGATGGCTCCAATCGCTTCCCTTGGGAAGTATCACGACATGGCAGGAGCTGGCGACAAAATTTCTGGAAAAATACTTTCCCCCTGCAAAGTCTGCACAGTTGAAGATTGAGATTAGCACGTTCAGGCAGACTAATTTTGAGCAATTGTATGAGGCATGGGAAAGATACAAGGAGCTGTTTAGGAAGTGCCCGAACCATGGTTTGAAAACTGGGTGCAAATCGAATTATTCTACAACGGTCTGAATGGGCAAACCAGAGGAACCATAGATGCAGCAGCTGGTGGCACGATCTTTGCAAAATATCCTGAGCAAGCTTATGACTTGCTTGAGCAGATGACTATAAACAGCTACCAGTGGCCATCCGAGATGTCAGGAATAAAGAGGACGGTTGGAGTCTATGCTGTGGATCCTATCACATCATTCACTGAGCAAGTATCACCATCGAATACACATATAGCAGCTATGAACAAAGTAAATAAAGCAGAGACTGAGGGTCCATTGATTGTTGCTGAAGAACCATCCCTTCCAGAAGAAGCCCAGTATATCAACAACAGAAATTTTGGGGGATATCGAGGTAACCCTCCCCCTAATACTTATCATCCAGGATTGGGAAATCATGAAAATTTTTCATATGCGAATAATAAAAATGTGAATCCTCCACCGGGGTTCAATACATGTCTATATGCCTTAGTTGTTGAGTTTATGTGGCATACATGACATGCACGTTGAGCTATGATCCTTGGATACCATGATATGATTTGATTTGATTCTGGGGTTTGTGAACACGATGATATGTTTGGTATTACATGACCCTTAAAGCATAGTCATTTGTGGCCCCGATGATTGATTGAGATTTGAGATTTGATGGCGCTTTGTCGACGCTATCATACGAGTATCCCTGATTGAGGCATGTCTGCCAGCTCGAGCATTGATTTGATAGCGATTCGATTGATTCTGACATGTGCTCAGTGGATGTGCATGTGACCTGATACCTCCACGACATACATGCATTGCATATCATATATCATTTTAGATATATGTGGTATATATTGTGGTTTCTTCAGACTGAGCTTTGCTCACCCCAGATGGGGCTGTTGTTGTCTTTGTATGTGGACAATGATAGGTACTCAAGGATATCAGGAGACCGGAGATGGTACTTCTGGAGGGAGTCACAGTTGAGCTGAGGTTTTTGTCTTTGTTTCCCAGTAAATATATGTATCTATATACCGGGGCATGTCCCGAGTATATGATTTGTTGTTGTATGAGTTGTTTTGATTATATGTGGTCAGATTTTATGATGTGCGATGAAATACTATTTTTAGTATTCAAATAACATATTTTGGGCCCATTGTAAAGAAATTTTAAACCTGTTTTCTGCTATAATTAATTAACCCTAATCAGATTGTGTTGTAATCACGATTAGGAGTTAAGGGCCCCACATGCAAAATGCCTAATATCCAAAAAAAATGAAAAAATAGGTGTTGTCATCGGTGTTGGCAACACCAATGACAACACTGATAGAATAATTAATGTACGCACATGCTGAGAGACTTCTGAATGTTGGAAAATCTCTCAAAGTCCAAAAGTTTTGTGAAAATATCAGCCAGCTGGTTTTCAGTCCTAACAAATTTTATTCGAATTATACATTGTTCAACCAAATCTCGAAAAAAGTGATGTCTTATGTCTATGTGTTTTGTTCGAGAGTGTTGAACAGAATTCTTAGAAATGTCTATAGCACTGGAATTGTCACAATATACAATCATTGTATCACTATGAAAGCCATAATCCTCAATCATTTGATTCATCCAGACAAGTTGGAAGCGGCAACTAGCAGCTGCCACATATTCAGATTCAGCACTGGATAGAGATACACAATTTTGTTTCTTGCTAGACCATGAAACAAGGTTATTCCCTAGATAAAAACATCCATCTGATGTGCTTTTCCTATCATCTAGGTCCCTGGCCCAGTCTGCGTCAGAAAATCCTACCAAGTTTGTGTTTGTGTCCTGTGTGTACCACAAGCCTAATTCTAGTGTACCTGCAATGTATCTAAGTATACGTTTCACAGCTTTTAGGTGTGATCTTTTTGGATTAGCTTGGTTGTAACGTCCCAGATTCGACGACTGTCCTCACTGTACCAGGACTAGTATTTCCAGCGTGCTTATGTCCTCACTCACACGCACCCTAGAAAACTTCACAGGAGGTTACCCATCCCAGAATTGCCCCAAGTCAAGCACGCTTAACTTTGGAGTTCTTATGTAACGAGCTACAGAAAAGAAGATGCACCTTCATGGTATGAGTAGTACATATCAAATCTTTTAAGCCCTCTTCAACTGTACAGTCCATTACATTGAACAGTCTCGGAATCCCTCTCCTTCCTGTGTAAGATCTGTTCATTCATGTTCCCTCCACCTAGAAGCCTGCCAGGAACCGCTCATTGTCCGTGCAACCTCATGGCACCGGCGATCACCCCCCGCCCTCTTCGGTCCCGGGCCTCACATGCCCACCAGCTTCCGCTTGGTTCGTCCCCGAACCCACACCGTACTAGGAGAGGTCGGCTCTGATACCAACTGTAACGCCACAGATTCGACGACTGTCCTCACTATACCAGGACGAGTCTTTCCAGCGTGCTTATGTCCTCACTCACACGCACCCTAGGAAACTTCCAAGGAGGTCACCCATCCCAGAATTGCCCCAAGTCAAGCACGCTTAACTTTGGAGTTCTTATGTGATGAGCTACCGAAAAGAAGATGCACCTTCGTGGTATGAGTAGTACATATCAAATCTTTTAAGCCTTCTTCAACTGTACAGTACATTACATTGAACAGTCTCGGAATCCCTCTCCTTCCTGTGAAGATCGGTTCATTCATGTTCCCTCCACCTAGAAGCCTGCCAGGAACCGCTCATTGTCCGTGCAACCTCATGGCACCGGCGATCACCCCCCGCCCTCTTCGGCCCCGGGCCTCACATTGGTACTTAGCACATAAGCACACACTGAACATGATATCGGGGCGAGTAGCAGTCAAGTATAAAAGGCTACCGATGATGCTGCGATACATGATGTTGTCAACACCCTCGGCAACACCATCCAAGGACAGTTTTTCACTTGACCCCATAGGAGTTTTCATGTGTTTCGAGCTGTCGGTTGAGAATTTTTTAAGCAAATTTTTGCCATACTTGGATTGACACAGAAATATACCATCATGCAATTGTTTAACTTTCAATCCAAGAAAGAAATTTAACTCTCCTACCATACTCATTTCGAATTGAGATGACATGCGTTCAACAAAGTTGTTAACAAGCTTGTGTGATGAACCACCGAAGATAATATCATCTACATACACTTGACATATCAAAATGTCATGTTTCAACTTTTGAATGAAAAGAGTTTTATCAACCTCACCTCGTTTGAAGCCTAAGTTTATCAAATACTCGGCCAACCTATCATACCATGCTTGTGGAGCATGTTTCAGTCCATACAGAGCCTTCTTCAGTTTGTAGACATGGTCCAAGTGGTGAGGATCTTCAAATCCTTTAGGTTGGCTAACATAAGCTTCCTCATTCAGAATTCCATTCAAAAAGACACTTTTTACATCCATTTGATACAATTTAATACGCATATGGCATGCAACAGCAAGCAACAGTTGGACAGACTCAATTCGAGCTACATGAGCGAAGGTTTCATCAAAATCCACCCCTCAACTTGTGTATACCCTTGAGATACCAACCGAGCTTTATTACGTATAATATTATCGGATTCATCTGTTTTATTTTTAAATATCCATTTTGTTCCAATAACATTGATATTTAAAGGTCGAAGCACTAAATATCATACTTCATTGCGTACAAATTGTTCAAGTTTATCATGCATTGCATTGACCCAAAATTCATCTTTTAGTGCATCAGAAATGTTCTTGGGTTCAATTTGAGACATGAAGCAAGAGTGACTAACCTGTAAGAATGTGGAACTCATACATACCAGCCCAATCATTTTGCGATAGTCCACTTTGTCTTTCTTTCTTGTTTTAACTTCATCATTCACCTCACCTATGATATGAGAAGATGGATGGTTCTTCTGAATCTTGCTTGGAATATCATTTTCTTTACAATTAGTCCAATCATAATTGTCCTCAATCTCCACATTATCTGTTGGTGTTGCGCTGGGTGTTGTCTCGCTGGTCTCAACACCAGACTCAACACCGTTTTTGGTCAGTGGTTCACTAATATCTACCAGTCCTTCGGTGTCATCCTAATTCGTTTTTCCTGTTAGATCTGCAAGATCATCAAAAACAACATTAATGGATTCAATGGATGTCCTTGTTCTCAAGTTAAACACTCAATAAGCTCGACTATTCATCAAATATCCGAGAACTAGGCACTTATCACTTTTGGAGTCGAACTTTGCAAGATGATCTCGATCATTTAAGACGCAAACACAACTGAAGATATGAAAGTATTTGAGGTTTGGTTTCCTCCCCACGATGATTTCATAGGATGTCATAGTGGAACCACTCCTTAAGAATACACGGTTAGAAATATGACATGCTGTGTTCAAGGCTTCGGCCCAAAACCGTTTCAACACACTCTTTGAACTTAGAATGACCCGAGCCATTTCTTGAAGGGTTCGATTCTTCCTTTCGGCTATTCCATTTTGTTGAGAAGTTTTATGAGCAGAAAATTCATGAGTGATTCCTTTCTTTTTTTTCTTTTCTCATAGAGAAGTAAAAGATGAATTTTCAAACTCTTTACCATGATCAGTCCTTATTTTAACCATCCTTACATCATGCAAATTAGTTATCCTAGCATGCAATTTTTAAAAACATCAAATATGTCAGATTTTTCTCTAATAAAACTTACCCAGGTGAAACGAGAGAAATTATCGACGCAAACAAATGAGTATTTCTTACCACCCAAGCTCTCAACATCCATTGGACCCATTAGATCCATGTGCAAAAGCTCAAGGCATCGTGTTGTCCCGAAGTGTTGCAACACCAGATGCACAACACGAGTTTGTTTACCTTTCTGACAAGGTCAACACACGTAGGTGTTACCTCAACTTAAATTGGGCATACCTCTCGTAGCATCAAACTTACACGGATTCTTCAAGGTCTTGAAGCTCACATGTCCCAATTTTTGATGCCATAGGTCCAACTCTCTCACCTTGGCACTTCGGCAACCATCACTTTCTCCCAACAGATAGCAATTGTCAGCAGACCGAGTACCTGACATTACACAAACATTGACATCATTAAAAATTTCACAACTATTTTTATTGAACTTAACATGTAAATCATCATCACAAAGTTGACTTATGCTTATTAAGTTCGAGTTAAGTCCTTCAACGTGTAGAACACTATGAAGTTCAGGAAGCCCGTCAACATTCAGGGTTCCTTTGCCTACAATTCTTTCTTTGGCACCACCACCATAGGCTACACGCACACTTTTTACTTCAACATAATCTGTGAGGTGTTCTTTAGTTTCTGTCATGTGGCGTGAGCACCCACTATCAAAGTACCATGCACTTGCAATGTTAGTTTTCAAAGAAATATAAATGACATTGCATCGGTTTACAGTTTTTGATACCCAAATTTTCTTAGTTGAAGAATTCTTGACTCTGGTGTTGAGCTTAGTGTTGGACAACACCTAGTGCAACACCCGACTTGAATGCCAATTCAAGTAGTCATTTCTTAGTTTGTAGCAGAAAGGTTTGATGTGCCCAAGCTTATAACAATAGTGACAGATGAAATGACGCTTTCTTTGCTTGGTTTTTGAGGTTGACACTGGCTTCTTGACTTGAGGCGTATTTGCTGAGGAGTGACCTTTTGAAGGTGAAGAAGCTGAACTAGATGTTTTCGGCTTCTGTTCAGAGGCCAACTTTGAGATTTGCACATTTTTCATAGGTGGATTTACTGTTAAGGGGACAACGTAGTCTTCAACACCCTTCACAAATACTATAGTCTTCGAACCAACGTTGGACAACTCACCATGTTCATACACACTTTCAACATATCCAAGACCAGTTCTTCCGTCCTTTCCCATAGTTAGCATTGAGTTAAGTTTTGATGACCTTGAGTTTAATTTAGCAAGTGTCTTTGATGTCTTTTCAAGATCATCCTTGACTTTACATAGTTCAAGGTCCTACCTACTCAGCAAGACTTCAAGACGAGACACGCTGCTCTTTAAATCAGTGTTTTCTTTCGAAAGTATGGTGTTTGTTTCATTCCTTTTGAGCCAGTCATCATAAAGTTCTTCGTACATCATCTGGACAATCTCCACAGTAAGCTCTTCTTGGTCAGATTCCTGGATTTCATTAAGATCTGAATTTTCCAGAGATTTATGAAAGAGTCATCTTCTTCTTTTTCGAAAATTTTGATGAAGAAAATTTTAAAAAGGAAGAATAAGTTTGGAGTGATTGAATGTATTTGTGAAGTCATATTTATAAGGTAAAAACTAGCCGTTTATGACCGTTACAAAATCTTAAAAAATAAATGTATGTATATGTAAATTTTATGGTAATAATATGATGCATATAATGTTAATCATGTTTAAATAATTATGTATATCATATCACAATATTATAATGAGGTGTCAGAGACTATTTTTATATAATACTGTGACATTATACAAAAATATATATAATTATTATATAACACAATAAAAATATATCAATGGTGAAATAATCACATCACGTTATTACAATGAGGTGTTATAGACTTCTTTTATAAAATAACATGATATTATTCAAGTGTATATATACAATAATTAAACAGTAACACAATAAAATTATATAATCAATGTAATCACATCACGTTATTATAATGAGGTGTCATAGACTCTTTTTATATAATAACATGATATTATACATTAAATATATACACAATAAAAATAAATAAACAGTAAATAAATATTCTTACTTTTGAATATGATTATCTTGTTCTTGTGTTTTGGAGCTTGGAAAAATATGGAGAACCGAATCTTCGAGTATCGTGTTGATAACGTGTTAAAAGTAAAAATCTCAAACTCAAAATTTATCAAACTACACACTTTATAAAATTTTCTCTCTACTCAATTGTGATTTTCTTCACACATTGATAGACCTATTTATAGAATTTCTTTTGAAATAATCCAAAAATAAATACAACATTACATACATTATCACACACCAATTTTAAATATTTACAACTCTTATTTTCAAAATTCAAATATTACAACTCCATATTTTTCAACAGATCCAACACAAATAACACAACTAAAAAAAAAAAAAAATGTTTTAGAGTACAATACTACATAAATACTAAGACATTTGATACAATTCGTGAAAACCAAGACGGAAAACCACTAACGATCCATTCTATTATTCCACATAGCACCACGAGTCAAATGGTGGGCAGCTTTATTGGCATTATGCCTCATGTTTCTATTTTTCACAAAGCAAACAAGATAAAGCGATTGGTCCAAGCCTTGCATTTTGGTGTATCGGGAATATTGAGTATGATTGTGGCAGTAAGGCATAGTGGGTGCTTCTTCTTGTAGCAGATGCTTTGTTTCCACGAACTTTAGTTGACGATAAGTTTCTTGGGGAAAATGATGACCAATGAAGCTATAGAAAGTAATTCTCGTTCATCGGACAATATGTTGTGGCTGAGACAACTGGAGCTGAGGGGTGTGAATTTAGGGAGAAGTATAAGTTTCTTTACTAAGCCAACTGCATACGAACCAATAATAACATTATTTGCTATGTGTAGTAGGAGAATATAAGCTCATTGTCAAATCTACTTCTTGGAAAATGCGTGTCTAAGATTTATTTGCGATGCTGTATAAACTTTTATCGAATTCGATGTAATGACTCGTTCATACAAAGTTTGATGATGAGTTAGATTGGAGTGGTAATTTTAAGAACCACCGACGAAACATAAGCTAAAAGAATGTATCTTTAGAAGTAGTGGGTTGGTTCAAAACAACATAAACTTCAATAAAAGAGGCACAAAGACACCAATTATTAAATAAAAGCATTGATTTGTTGAACAAGAAAAGGCGTCTCGAATGCTTTCCCAGTTGAGAGATGGAAAAAGCCAGAAAACAGGGTTTGAGTATCAGGTGCCTTCAGTATCTATCAGTGTAAGGAGTCCCATAGACAATGAGATACGGCACAATACGGATTGCTGTGTCAATGGGAATTGCAAAGTTCACTCCAGAAGATATTCCACTGCCTGCATTAAGGTTCACAACCAAATTCATTCAGCTTGAGTTTGAATTCAGGTTGCTAAATTTACGAATATAATTTGCATTCTGATAATTACAAAAATAATTAGATAAACATCAGCTAAAATGTATGATCGTGCCATCTGTTTCATAATCAAAACATTGTAGATGCAGTCCACTCAAAAAACAGATGATAATTCATGCCATCTGTTTCACAGTCGGAAAAAGGAAATGACGTACTGCGCTCAAAAAATAGAGGAAAGGATTGAACTTTGGTGTAGGATTAAAGCCCTTAGAAAAAATCAATGTTTAACTGTTCAAAACTCAAGTACTGGTTTCATTTTGGGCATGATTGTCAATATGACAAGATTAAGCACGGCAAACAGAGAAGAAGATCACTTTACCTTTGCGAGTGAATGTGGCAGTATTAACCCCAATTACATGACCATATGAATCCATCAAACATCAGACCTAGAAATTTATATGTAAGCAGATCAAACGATGCTAATGGTCAGAAACACAGTACATCATGTAAACAAAATATTTCACCAATTGAGAGATACCAGCATTAATGGCAGCATCAGTTTGAATGGTTCCTCTAATGGCTCGTCCATTCGGTGAGGGTATCTCTCTTCCCAATCCACTAATAACCTGCAGTATGTCAAAGACCAAGTGATTCATTATTCATCAGCAATCCATATTGGTTCCTTGATACAAAAAATCTCCTTCAGGGATCTGGTAGCGCACTTTGCGCGCACCAGAGCTCACATTTCTTAAAAATTACCCCAGTTGTTAAAGTGTTCTCAAATCCATAAGGGTTTCCAATTGCCTAGCAGCTCTGGCCCACTCGCGGTTCACGAGATTGGCCTAGAGCCACTGGTTTTAACTCATTTCCAACTGCGTCAACCTGAAACGAAAATTAGATATAAGGCACGTATATGCCGCCGGTTACATATTGTCAATAGCTGAACCTTGGGGAGATTTCTATTCACTACTATTTTCTTGTTAACACCTTAAGAACAGCTAAATCATAGTCAGGATCAAAGCCAACAATCTTGCCTTCTCTAGCAATGCTGTTGCCACTAGCATCAACTAAAGATACCTGAAAACGGATGTAAACAAGCTGTCGGTCCATACCGCACAGTCCAAATACGAGACAATAAGCAAGTCTAACGAAATAAAAACATAACAGAACCTTACAAAGTTGTAATCCACTTTTGTCTGCAGCCAATTTGGCAACAACATGATAATTTGTCACCTGTGGAAACCAAAAAGATTCGTAACATAAAATTATTACTCCTCCGGCAGCAAATGCTCATGATTCTGACAAACAGAATTTATCATGATGCACAAGATGAACTCTTAGAAATGAATATTCACTTTACTCTCAATAAATGATCAATCCAAGGATGTAGAATGAGTGAGCGTCCGGAACACAAGGTTGATTGAATGTTGATATGCGACTTCATAAAATTCTAAAACAACATTACCAACTCATAAATTCATATATGATTAATCTCAACACATCAATCCGAATGATCGATTTTGGCAAGCATTTATTTGTTCAGTTCATAAAACAATGAGTTTCATGAGAAGATTTTGAAGAAAAGTAGTCCACGAAACAAAGACCAGGAACCTACAATGTGACCAAACTTATCCCAGATAAAACCTGAACCTGTCCCTTCCAATTTTGTATTCTCATTCTCAGCTAGTAATTTATCTGAAGCACTCTTCGGGACTTTAGTTAACTGGAGGTCCTTGATGGAAACAACAGAAGAAGAAGTGTCCTACATTATAAATAAGATTGAGTAAGTGAAGAAATCCGAATCGATACACATGTTGAATTTTGGAACAATATAATATGATGAACAATAGCACCACATCCTCCAGTGTCTATCACCAAACCAGAATGGAAGTTGTAATTACAAATAACCGGAAAACGAGGTTCGACGCAGTCATCGTCATCCTCGTATCATCAAATGCATATACTTTTACAACAGCATTGATAAAATCGTGGACCTGAAAGATTTGAACGACTCGATCCTCTTCTAGCTGAAGTTCTTCCACTTGTGCGAGGGCGGAGGATATTGAACGCTGATGAAAGGGAAAGAAAGATGAGAGCAGTGAAGAAGTGAGAATTAAAGATTTTCTTCTTGTTAAACAATGGGAGGCATCTGAACTAGAAGAAGACGAGTGTCGAACGGGCGGAATTGGAGACTGAATACAGTTGAATATACCCAGCGCCTCCATTACTCATTCTGATAATACCTTTGTTATTATTATTCTTTTAAAGGAATACATGGGTTTTTCTTAAAAATAATATAATTTTTAAAATTAATTTCAAAAATACTTTAAAAATAAAAGTTTGCAAGAATACCTCAATTTGTTTTTACGGAGCGCAGAAATTGCTCACGTGGAGCAGCGTCTATGCCTGCTCCACGTAAGCGACGGAATATATATCAAAACCGTAGCTAAAATTAAATTAGCGACGGTTAAAATTGAATCAGCGACAGTTTTTAACCCGTCGCTGGGATCAGCGACGGTTTTAAAATCGTCGCTAATTTTAGCAACGGTTACAAACCGTCGCTAAATGCCAAAACACCAACCGGATAATTGTATCAACAGCGTGCACATAAACGCCGCGGATAATCTTGAACTTTCAACGGCTTGCATCTTTGCAGCGTGCAATGTACGCTGCGGAAAGAGAATTTGCGCGTTGCGAAAAGCCATTTTTGTTGTAGTGAAGACAGAGAAAAAAAGCAGACAAGAAATTCTTCAAGAAATAAGTTTTTTCAGGAACCTCTACTATTCAACCTGGTTTTGTCAGTGATTCATGGATGACTGACTTTGGTTTGTTTGGTCAGCAGAATTTTCAGACTCCGTCTTGATCGAACATACACAGTTTTACAAATTTGCTTAATGTTGGTCCGCAGCATCTTGTACATGACATTCGACCACAGAATGATGTTGAGGAAAATTAACAACATTCAATTGAGATATCCTAGTCTTACGACTTCTCCACAGTCCCAGGAAGCACCAATTTTGGTTCCATGATGATTTCAAGATTGGCATCATCAGATTTGCAGCCTCTTTTGGTTGATAAGCCATGAAAAACTTTTGTTCTCTGTCTTCACTGCAACAAAAATGACTTTTCGCAGCGCGCAAATTCTCTTTCCATAGCGTACATTGCACGCTGCAAAGATGCAAGTCGTTGAAAGTTCAAGATTTTCCGCGGCGTGTTGTTGATACAATTATCCGCAGTATTTTGGCATTTAGCGACGGTTTATAACCGTCGCTAAAATGAGCGATACAAACCATCGCTGATTCCATTTCAACCGTCGCTAAAATTAGCGACGGTGTTTTAACCGTCGCCGATGCAATTTTAGCGACTGTTATTAAACCGTCGCAAAAGTCGCTAATTTAATTTTTGCGACGGTTTTGATATATATTCTGTTGCTAAAATATATTGTCGCTTACGTGGAGCAGCGTCCGTGCTTAGCAACGTCCGCGCTCCGTAAGAACGGATTGAGGTATTTTTGCAAACTTTTTGTTTTAAAGTATTTTTGAAATTAATTTTAAAAATTAAATTATTTTTAAAAAAAAAACCAGGAATACATGCATATGAGAACAAGGATAGAATTTTTCAGGCCACTCATTTAATTTTTTAAGAATACATAAAATTAAAACCAGTTTGAAAATTGTTAAATTTCAAAATTTTGTTCAAACAAATTAAAGGTCTTTTTTAAAAAAATTTCTCACAATTCCGTTTTTTTTTTTACCCAACACCATGTCATATTTTTTTTTTAAAAAAAATCATTAATTTTATTTTTAGAAAAAAATTTCTTATCATTTAATTTACTCTGTTGTTTGATATATAAATACATCAAAGAACGAATAGAAATATAAATGATCGCTGATTTTTTTTTAAAAAAAAAATTGGTAATTGATATAAATGGAGCAATAATTATGTTACAGTAATTTACAATGCGAATGAAACGTGTTATGTTTTGAAATTATTTAATACTAAAAAGATCAAGAGTGATGCGACAAACTTAATTTATTGATATGTACGGGATTAATTATTACTTATTGATTAGGCCTCAATCTATCACATCTTATCGAAGGTGTCCTATCTCAACATGGCCTTTGTACAATATTTTTTTTAATTACAAATTTATATTCCTTTCTTATATGTACTATTGTGTTCGTATAATATTTTTTATTACATTTTTATATTCCTTTCTTATATATATAATACTAGAAATAATGTACGTGCGTTGTACGTAGGAAACATATGTTGAAGTAATAAAAATTTGAAATAAAATT
>NW_027360718.1:0-521 GCF_012295235.1 Primulina huaijiensis
CTCTTGTACCAACACCTCGGCGCCTGTTTGAGACCGTACAGAGATATGTTCAACCTGCAAACCAAGTTCTCTTTGCCTTTTTCCGCAAAACCTTCTGGCTGGAGCATATAGATTTCTTCTTCAAGATCTCCATGAAGAAACGCCGTTTTCACATCTAGCTGTTCTAGATGTAGGTCAAACACCGCACACAATGCCAACACTACTCTGACTGTTGTAAGCCGAACCACAGGAGAAAATATCTCATTGAAGTCAATTCCTTCTTTCTGAGCATATCCTTTTACCACCAATTTAGCACGATACCGCTCCACTTGGTTATTGCCATCACGCTTGATCTTATAGACCCATCTGTTTCCAATGGCTTTCCTTCCTCGTGGTAGTGTAACAAGATCTCAAGTTTGATTTTTGTCTAATGCCTCCAACTCTCCTTGCATTGCTATCATCCATAAGGATACATCTGAGCTTTGAGTAGCCTCGCAAAAACTCGATGGCTCACCATCCTCTGATAATAAACAATATGCAAT
>NW_027360719.1:0-455 GCF_012295235.1 Primulina huaijiensis
CAAATATACAAGCTTCCTTTCTTCAAAATCAAGCCCACCACCAAAATTAAAAGATCCACCTTACACTTGCACTAGAAAATGTAGGGCATTTTTCTTTGAAAAGAGAATTGTTTCTCCAACTATTGAAGAAAAAGATGAGAGAAAAATTAAGGAGAGAATTGTGTGAAATTTTCGGCCAAGCAAGGTGAGAAGTGGTAGGAGGATGAGTTGTCTTTGTTGTGGGAAAAGCTAAAACCCTTTTTAGCATCCCAAGCCTTAAAGATTGAAAAAGTAGTCTCCAACCCTTCATCTCCCATGCATGCAATGTTATTTGATTTTTAACAATTAAAAATCCATGGACTTAATTTAATTATCTCAAACATATTTGAGACTAATTAAACATTACTTGAATTTACACAAGTCTACTAGTCAAATAATTATTCCAATTGGACTCTACAAGACACAATGTTATTTAA
>NW_027360720.1:0-428 GCF_012295235.1 Primulina huaijiensis
CAAACTGGATATGTATTTACTCGTGGAGGCACAACAATTTCTTGGAATTCACAGAAACAAACACTCGTAACAACTTCATCAAATCATGCCGAGATTATTGCACTACATGAAGCAAGCCGTGAATGTGTGTGGTTAAAATCAATGACCCAACATATCCAAATCTCATGCGGATTATCATTCGACGAGAAGCCTGTGATACTATATGAAGATAATGCTGCATGTGTTGCTCAAATGAAAGAAGGATACATAAAAAGCGACAGAACTAAACATATTCCTCCTAAGTTCTTCGCATTCACCAAAGAGCTTGAGAAGAATAAATGTATTGATGTTCGTCACATTCAATCAAGTGAAAACTCATCAGATCTCTTCACAAAGACACTTCTTACGACAATATTCAGAAAGCACATATATAATATTAGGATGCGCAA
>NW_027360721.1:0-1685 GCF_012295235.1 Primulina huaijiensis
AATGGTGAGGGCCGAAATCTAGGTGAATGGAGGCCAAAACATGAACCGCTCTTTCGAGAGTCAATTTGGCACATCGCACCGTAAATTCTCGTATGACCTCAAAAATGATCCGAATCACAAACGGTCAAAAACATGACCTTCCTAACTCGATGAGGCACTGTCCAGTCCAAGGCCATAGGCTAAAAGCCAACCAAGAACCCGGAACACGCCTCTGAACCGCGACGTCGCTTGCTGTCAAAAAAAATACAGCAGCAGCGTCTTGATTCCTTGCGTCGTTTGCAAGACTTTTGGCCATTGTGGCTTGAACCACTGACCAGAGCCTCTTACCAACATACCAAGGAATGATTCGAACCATGGCTAAGGGCCCTAGGCCAGCCACAATTCGCATCACACCAGAAACTCGCCGAAACTCTCACCCGAGAAGCACCCTTGCGTGCGTGGGGTGTACCACTTCGTTTGTTGTCTCGTGTCGTTCCAGTGGCCATTTGATTGACCATGGCACGATCTAGACATCTAGGGGCATGGTATGAACCGTGGCTAAGGGCCATAGGCCAACCGAGATTCACACCATCCACCAAACCAAAATGACACATGCTGTAAAAATGAAGGGCCGAAATGGGGTAAGGGCTGTTCTTGATGTTTTAGTTGAAAACCGAGTAACCATGGACCGAGCCATCAAAAGGGCGACTTAGTCACGTCTTAGAAATGCTAGGGAAGTGATCCAACCATGGCTATAAGCCCTTAGGGCAGCCAAGATCAGATTCATTTCCTTTTGACAGCAACACGAGAAAATCGAAACTCAATATGGCAAGAATGGGAAGCTGCTGTCATTTCTTGTTTCCAGTGGGTGTGGGGCTCGAATGAATGGACCAAAGTGATCCTAGTACATCCTATTACATGTCTAGATGTCGCCTTGGGAGCCTGGAATCGAACCAATACCTGAAACCCACAAAACAAAACAACCCGTGAAGCACAAGAGAAAACCGAAAAATTCTGCATGTTGCATTTTCTGACATTTCTTGATGTATTTCGGTTCATGCATGAAATGATGATCATAAATCATAAAAATAATGATAGTATGACTTGATTGAAGAGTCAAGGAAGAATATATGCATGCCTGGTTTCGTTTGAAAGAAAAACGAAAGAACGAGACGATCCGGCGCGGAGGAGGTGGAGCGTTTTCTCTTCTTGCTTGCTACTCGATTTTCTCTCCTAATTCTTGCTAGAATGCTCACGGTTTTTACACTCTAAAATGCCACTGAATTTCGGTCATGGGGGAGGGGAAGTGATGGTTAGGAGAGTGAGGGAAAATGAGTGCAATATAGGTGGAAAAAGCAAGACCAAGTCTCCATTTTATTTTTTTGAAATTTGAATTTTGGTTGCTAACAAATATTTGTTGGGGAGAGAAATGGATGGGGTGACCGATTCTTCATGCTAGACTAGGCTAGGATATTGGTTAATAATTAGTTAATTAAGGTGGATAAAGAATTAAAAAGATTAGTATGCTAACTCAACAAAGAATGGGTCAAAAGGGTGATGAGTTGGCAATGACTAGTCTAGATACTAAGGGCCGAAAATTCACTAATATATGGAGGGGAAATGTTGATTATTTACTAAATTTATAACCTTTAAAAGCCTTGCCTATCCTTTAAATAATTTAGTGAACTAACCCCTTAATTAAGGAA
>NW_027360722.1:0-463 GCF_012295235.1 Primulina huaijiensis
AAAACCACTCTATCCAACCAAAACTCGCATTTGGATAATTTAGCACACAACTTTTCAGTTCTCAAAATCTGCAAAACAGCCCTCAAGTGCTTGACATGCTCAATTTCAGATTTTGAATAAATAAGAATATCATCAATGAAGATAACAACAAATTGATCTATATACCGTTGAAAAACACGGTTCATCAAATCCATAAATACCGCAGGTGCATTGGTCAACCCAAAAGGCATAACCAAAAATTCAAAATGCCCATACCTGGTACGAAAAGCAGTCTTAGGCACATCTATCTCTCTGACTCTTAACTGATGATATCCGGATCTTAAATCAATCTTAGAATATACTGAAGAAACCTGCAACTGGTCAAAGAGATCATCAATCCTTGGCAAAGGATACTTATTCTTTACTGTGGATTTATTCGAATGTCTATAATCAACACAAAGCCTCATAGACCCATCTTTCTTCT
>NW_027360723.1:0-17500 GCF_012295235.1 Primulina huaijiensis
GGATGAGTAAGAACATGTACTATTTAAACCCATTGCTGAGTCCTCGTAGTAGAGAGAGCCCGGCCATAGTGGATTTTTAGTGAAGTAGAGTGAAACGCACTGCGGGGAGGGTCCCCATAATATGTATGGGTGTGCCCATACCTGAAAATTGGAGTGGGCTTCCAAGGATATACAAAAGGCCGTATAGTACTCCAACAAACAACATTATGTTGAATGTTGTTGTAGAGTATTCTACCTTATTAAGAATCCTATGATTATATAAGATCCGCACTCCATTATACAGATGATTGGACAGGGCAAAGGCAGTAATCTCGACGGAGATTAGGATGAGTTTTGATGAATAAAAGAAGAATAGGTAGACATTCTCATAGGTGAAGCAAATCAAACCTATTTTCAGATAAAGAAGATGAAAAAAGAAAACGATAGTGGCTAGGAAAGCTCCGGAGATTCTATGGGAAATTGGAAACGTCGAAGTGAGCTGTGGCTTATAAATAGGAAGATGAGGAGATAACGGTCGAAGGATATTCATCTTAGGTTGGATTTTTTGTTGTTCATTCGCTCTGCTCGCGGAGCGGCATACCGAAAAAGAAAGAGGAAAAAGCCCTTATTCGGATTCGAACCGATTAAGCCTATTTATAAAGGGCAACCGCTCACCGAAGCCCACTTGTCACGGCCACCAGAAAGAAAACTATTGCCAGGAGAGACCGGAGTTACTCCCATCCTCCATCACGTACAATCCTGGAGTGTTACGCTTCTAAGGTCTATCTTCTCTAAAGAAAAGTGCCCGTAGTTAACCGGGAAAAAAAAAGAGTTCGGAGGATAGGAGACAGGCTTTTTGTTGTTCGAAGTCAATGAATTCCTTTCTTACGTGATTATAGTTGGAAATGCTTTAAGCGCGTATTGAGACTTCAACAATTGAGGAGGTTTTCGGTTTCGCCTTTCACCTTGGGCTTTATCTTCTTATGTAGTTGAAGATACAACTTGTCTTGTACTTTTGAATGTACGAATTCTGTAGCTGTAGAAAAGCGAGTACCTCGTTAGCATTGGAACAACACGAATAGGGAGCGAGATACTGGAATACTCGGGGAATCCNTTGCATAAGAGCTCAACAATTTGCCGCCTGCTACTCAACATATTCGTATCTGGGCTTTTCCACTACTCGGGACAGAGCTTTTCAGCATTAGAGAATTGATACCGCTTACCGAAGGTCCCTATCTTGGTCCATGGTGAGCAACTTCGGGTCCCTCCATAGCACTTCCATCCATCCCTCTAACGATCGGCATCAGAATCGGCCTGTCCGTTCAGTTCAGTCCACATCCTCTTTATCTTATGAATTCTCTCTCTGCCTTCCAGGTCTAGGTACAGATCCGCATGTCCATAAATCAGGCAATCGGTAACAGTAAGATAACGAGGGGGCTGTCGCACGCTTCAAACCGCATTAAGAAATAGTTAGTTAGTCGCATTTGGTGACCATTTCATCTAAAGACCCTCTCCCCTAGCTTAGGAGGATCGAGCTACTTTATAGTATAAGTATTTAAATATTAAGAATACTAAGAATAGGACGAGCTGAGGCTTCCACGACTCCAACGAACGTCGGGTCCAGGTCTCTTACCGTAGTAAGTCTGTAATTCCGAGGTGCCACAAGAAGGTGTACATCCGAGGACAGCTCAAATTCAGAGTCTTATTGAGTTTCTTATCCTGCTTGACCACACACAAAGGAGGGGACCTAAGCTGATTTAAGCAACGGGCGGCATTCATTTTATAGACTTAATACGGTCCCTTTCCAGTAAATTCATATCACGTGCCGTCTTTGTGTATGCATAATAGTACTTTAATTTAGTAAGTGAGATTGATGTTGCCATCTCACCCTCTTATCTAAATTGGTACCTTGCTCCGGTTATTGGGTTTCACCACCTTTCTCTTTATGACCGAGCATAACATTTACTTTACTGTTTCATTGTAATGTTCTGGTCTCACTACCCTTTGCAATGATGAATCATTGTTAGTGATGGAGGACGCTCCTGCCACTTTCAAGAAAGGTAACATGCCATTCAGCAAGGGAGAGTTGACTGTTAATCAGCTCGAGATGGCTCATCATCATAAGGGTACGGCCCTGGTCAATCAATGGTCGTGAGTTTCTTTTCCACAGGAGGGGGACTTTCTAACCGTTATTAAGAATAAACTTGGCATAATGCGGGACCGGAAATTATTCGTTAATGGCCTATAGCCGGAAGTATCCATCCATACAAGCTTGTTGCTTATACCATTACAAACAGATGTAAAACCTCTCAATACAAATAGATGGTATAAACCCCTGCTGGTAGAGCTGCCAGGCTTCGCCAGCCAAGGCAATTTGTATGCCATTAGGTTATTCAAATTGGTGTTGTGTGAACTTATACGGAACATCATATGTTGAGTCCTCACACTTTTCTTATTTGCTAGTATAGTACAAAGCCGCGGGATTGGAGGATCAGACTTCCATGTATTAAACAAATGGAATGATTTCGGGACTGTACATTCCAAAATGAAATACTGTTACTAAGCACAACAAGCTTATTGCTTGTTAATAAAATACACTTTGATAAATGCTCTTTGTGTCAGAGCATTAATCGAACTTTGGAGTAAGTTCACGGTAAAACTATACTTTCTCTGCAGGTTCCTCACTGTAAGAACGTTTATAGACTTCTTCCCTATTCTAACATATTTGACAGAAGTCACCTACATTTATAGTCGGGAATTTACAAAGTGGGGGAGATCCGTTTTTTCGGGTAAATAAATCCAACTCTAACGGGAATAAAATGACCAAAGTGGTAATCTTAGAACTTCGATAGAGGCACTCACTCTAACTCTAATGGAAGCCAATCGGGAACCCTACCTTTCAGATTTTACATCTGCTACTGCTGGAGTGGATAATGCCTGCCTCTACTACCTGTGCCAAAAGGATTCAAAAGAAAATTGATCCAGATTATTTCAGTGTGGTCACCCCGGTAAGCCCCAGCCCCAGGCAGAGGATAAAATACCTGTGTGGCTATATGAAGCCGACCTGCCACTGGTGCATCCTAACGATTCGATAGACACGATACGCTTAAAGGTAGCAGCTATATTACAAGCGTGGTCTAATTACGCTATTGGGCGGGATGAGCACACCTGGTTGGACGTGGCACAAAGCCTTGCTGAGAGCGTAAAGATGGGGGATAATGTTTAACGCGACGATTTCGTGTTGCTGGTTATATAAATCGGATATTGAATTAAACCAGAAAGCCTTTCATTTTTGAAAAAAACAAAAAAGAAATAAGACTTACTTAATTAAGGTGGGACCGGATTCTCAATAAAAATGCCTATCTATAAAGCGCTGAGTTGAAGAGGGAACAAGTCCCACAGAGAGATGATAAGTGGGGGAAAGAGTGAAATGAAAATATTTTCTGGAATAGAAGACCTCCCAACAACTGACGACTACAAGACTGTAGCCTAAACCCAAGTTAGCCTGACGGTGTAGCAATCTGACCATGCGTCGGAAACTGAAAGGTCTAGCTCAGCAGTATTTGAGGAGTACATCTTACGCCTACACATATTAGAATATCTTCTCCTGGTCGTAAAAGATCTAGAAAAGAGAATGTCCTGAGGAGCCCTTGGAAGGAGCGAGCTTAGCCGGTTGCCGACCCGCGCGAGGCTTATGTGGTTTGATATTTTTCAAGGCCAACGACTATTCGACAGGCGTTCCTTCCCATTTCCCTTTCCTTGGAATGTCAGTATCAGTCTGTCTGCCAGACTGGACTTCTCGGATGGAGACCATACATTCCAATGTTCCAGCGATCAAGGCGCCTAGCCGCTGATCCTGAAAACGCCTATCCATATCACAGGCTTCGGTTACAACCCGATTCCTACTTCTATATTTGATCTAGAGTCAGCGACGGCTAGTCTATAATAAGTCGGGAGTTTCATGATCCGTCGTACATTCGATCGAAACCGATTCCATTCCGAGCGAACAGGACAGCTTCTCTCGAACTCAAGGATCTATTTCCTAGTTAATTCACTACCCGGCCGGGCATACTGGTAGCTACCTACGACTCGTTTCACTCCCCCGCGCGAACTGGTAGCTACATCTCCCTTATCGGTCGAATGGTCTCGACAGCTTGCTTCCTGCGATCTTGTTTTACTAACTGTTTACTATGCCAGCGGGGGGCTCCGCCCCTTGATCAGTTCACATGTAGACGACTTGGAATCAGACATTTGATATAACGCCAGATGAAGCGGACGAACGCGAAGTTTCATGAAATTGGGTATCGCAAACGTTTCGATTCTTTCGAAAAATGATCGGATGTTCTCTTTAAATAGAGAAAGTGCTGGCAGAAAGGAACTCTCAAAGAATTGAGTTTTCGCGGGCGAATATTTCATTTTTTTATAAATTAAAAAACAAATGTGAATATCTATTTAATATAGATTCAAATTAAAGTGAAATTCCATTTTGAAGCCTTTTATTCGCGAGGAGCTGAATGAGAAGAAACTCTCACGTCCAGTTCTGTAGTAGAGATGGAACTCCAAAACACCCATCAACTATAACCCCAAAAGAACTAGATTCCGTAAACAACATAGAGGAAGAATCAAGGGAATGGCTTATCGAGGTAATCGTATTTGTTTCGGTAACTATGCTCTTCAGGCACTTGAACCTGCTTGGATCACATCTAGACAAATCGAAGCCGGTCGACGAGCAATGACACGAAATGCACGCCGTGGGGAAAAAATATGGGTACGCATATTTCCAGACAAGCCAATTACCATAAGACCTGCTGAAACACGTATGGGTTCAGGGAAAGGATCCCCCGAATATTGGGTAGCGGTTGTTAAATTGGGTCGAATACTTTATGAAATAGGTGGAGTAACTGAAAATATAGCTAAAAGGGCTATTTTAACAGCAGAATCAAAAATGCCTATACGAACTCAATTTATTAGTTCGGGATAAAAAAAAGAACCCACAGAGTCTTTAGGGATGAAAAAAAGACCACACAGGTCTCTTTTTTTGGACAAACAATATTTCTTTTATTTTCTTCATCCGGAAGAATAGACTAAAAAATTGATATGATTCAACCTCAGACTTATTTAAATGTAGCGGATAACAGCGGGGCTCGAGAATTGATGTGTGTTCGAATCATAGGAGCTAGCAATCGTCGATATGCTCATATTGGTGACGTTATTGTTGCTGTGATCAAAGAAGCATTACCAAACATGTCCCTAGAAAAATCAGAAGTAGTCAGAGCTGTAATTGTTCGTACCTGTAAAGAACTTAAACGTGACAACGGTATGATAATACGATATGATGACAATGCCGCAGTTGTGATTGATCAAGAAGGAAATCCAAAAGGAACTCGAATCTTTGGTGCAATTCCTCGGGAATTGAGACAATTAAATTTTACTAAAATAGTTTCATTAGCTCCCGAGGTATTATAAAATAAAAAGAGATCGTGAAATCTTTATAAAGAAATAAATTAAGAACTAGATTAATTCCTAGATTGTGTCTCACGTATATACCTTTCAACTTCATATTCATAAACCAATAAAAAAAAGAAAAACATGTTAATTATATCCAATTTTGAGACATCAATCATTTTAGTTCATCATGGGTAGGGACACTATTTCTGAGATAATAACCTCTATACGAAATGCTGATATGGATAAAAAACGAGTTGTTCGTATAGCATCTACTAATATTACCGAAAATATTGTTAAAATACTTTTCCGCGAAGGTTTTATCGAAAACGTCAGAAAACATCAAGAAAAAAACAAATATTTTTTGGTTTTAACCCTGCGACATAGAAGGAATAGGAAAAGACCCTATAGAAATTTTTTAAATTTAAAACGGATCGGCCGACCTGGTTTACGAATATATTCTAACTCTCAACGAATTCCTAGAATTTTAGGTGGGATGGGGATTGTAATTCTTTCTACTTCTCGAGGTATAATGACAGACCGGGAAGCTCGACTAGAAAGAATTGGCGGAGAGTTGTTGTGTTCTATATGGTAATCCGTTTAATATCCAACGACTCTCTTTCTATTTGTAAAAAAAAAAGAAGTTGTCTAATAGCGTTTCTCGTACATTAGTTGATACTTCAAGGGGGCTTTACCTGGAATGAAAGAACAAAAATGGATTCATGAAGGTTTAATTACTGAATCACTTCCCAACGGCATGTTCCGGGTTCGGTTAGATAATGAAGATCTGATTCTAGGTTATGTTTCAGGAAAGATCCGACGTAGTTTTATACGGATATTGCCAGGCGATAAAGTAAAAATTGAAGTAAGTCGTTATGATTCAACGAGAGGACGTATAATTTATCGACTCCGAAACAAGGATTCGAAAGATTAGGTGGTTTTTATTCAATACGACTCAAGATGAAAAATTTCAAGAAACTTATTTTCTACCAAGAAGTAGATTCAGAATTAAGATAAGGAATGATAAATATGAAAATAAGGGTTTCCGTTCGTAAAATTTGTGAAAAGTGTCGACTAATCCGTAGGCGGGGGCGCATTATAGTAATTTGCTCCAACCCCAGACATAAACAAAGACAAGGATAATCAGACTCGCTAAAGGGTTCAATGTAAAAATAATAAATATCTTTTGACATGAAATGGATATATCCATATATTTCGGACTCATATTTATGAGATGCTAAAATATGGCAAAAGCTATACCGAGAATTGGTTCGCGTAGGAATGTACGTATTGGTTCACGTAAGAGTGCACGTAGAATACCAAAGGGAGTTATTCATGTTCAAGCAAGTTTCAATAATACCATTGTCACGGTTACAGATGTACGGGGTCGAGTGATTTCCTGGTCCTCCGCCGGTACTTGTGGATTCAAGGGTACGAGAAGAGGCACACCTTTTGCCGCTCAAACTGCAGCAGCAAATGTTATTCGTACAGTAGTTGATCAAGGTATGCAACGAGCAGAATTCATGATAAAATGTCCCGGTCTCGGAAGAGACGCAGCATTACGCGCCATTCGTAGAAGTGGTATACTATTAACTTTCGTACGAGATGTAACCCCTATGCCACATAATGGCTGTAGACCTCCGAAAAAAAACGTGTGTAGGAAATGAATAGTGAAGAAATTTCAAAAGAAACAAGAGAAATAAATGATTCAAATTCAATCAAATAAAATAATATTACTATGGTTCGAGAGAAAGTTCCAGTATCTACTCTGACACTACAGTGGAAATGTGTTGAATCAAGAACAGACAGTAAACGTCTCTATTATGGGCGCTTTATTCTCTCTCCACTTATGAAAGGACAAGCCGACACAATAGGCATTGTGATGCGAAGAGCTTTGCTTGGAGAAATAGAAGGAACATGTATCACACGTTTAAAATATGAGAACGTCCCGCATGAATATTCTACAATAACGGGTATTCAAGAATCGGTTCATGAGATTTTAATGAATTTGAAAGAATTTGTATTGAGAAGTAATCTATATGGGACTTGTGAAGCGTCTATTTGTGTCAGAGGTCCTGGATATGTAACTGCTCAAGATATCATCTTACCGCCTTATGTAGAAATCGTCGATAATACACAACCCTGATCCTGCCCCACCTGTTGTTATGCACACATACAGACACAACAACAGCCGGAAACTCCGGTGAGAGAAATCCCAGTATAAAACATGTATACATGCATGTCATGCAATTTAATACAAAATCATAACACATAAATCAGTAATTATGACACACTAGTGAATACAGATAAAACTCTTCGACTCTTATTCTTTGACTCGACTCATATCTAAGTCTAGGGATCCCGGTGTGAATAAGACGTAACAAGTCTCCCACCTACTCTCCCAATCGTGGTGGTGGTACGTCTTATTCCTAGACTTTGGTCCTGTCTGTATCGAGTGTCTACAATCGGAGGGAATCTGCTCCTATGCGTCGATATCACCGAACGTCTAGCTTGGCAAGTCTGCCAATGACTCTCCTATCTTAAATGCTTGAATATAAATCTATAAACAAAGCATCTGAAAGGGGATCGGTTACGGTGACCGGAAGCGCAACGGAAGTCAAAAATTTTTATTTTACATGCTAAATTTTCGGCCACCATGTTTGTGCAACAAATACATTTAAACACCGTACAAGACATACATAGGGTGTTTGAGAGATTATACCTATCAACCTCTTGAGGTTGATGAATGGCACCAACCAAGTTGTAAACAACTTGGCTCTTGAGTGGATGAAGATCTACAAGCTTCCTCCTCCTTGAAAAATTAGGCCCACCACTTGCTAGGTAAATCCTTTCTTGTTTTGCACTAGAAAAACAAGAAGATTTTTCAATGAGAAGAATATTTCTTCCTCAACACTTGAAGAAGAAAAATGAGAGAAAAACTTGGAGAGAAGTGTGTAGAATTTTCGGCCAAGGTGTGTGTGTAATGGGGGGAAGGGAGACTTGTCTTGGACATGCAAAAAGTTGAAAGCAAAAGTTGCATGCCATGCCTTGAAAACACAAAAAGTAGTCTCCCAACCTTTCACCTCCCATGCATGTATATTATATGGTTTTTAATCAAATTAAAAAACCATGGACTAAATTTAATTATCTCAAATATATTTGAGACTAATTAAACATTACTTGAATTTACCCAAGTCCCACTAGTTAAATAATTATTTTAATTGAGCTCTACAAGACTCAATATGATTTAATTAATCCAACACTTGAATTAATTTAATTATTTGGACTCTACTAGGTCCACTAGTGTTTAATTAATTCAACACTTGAATTAATTTAATTTAGTCCATAATAATGTTTATGAAAATCACAATTTTCAAATACATTATTCACTTGGCCAAATTTTAATTTAGGAACACTTCCATAAATTAAAATTTACATTTCTCTCATAGAAGTCATACTTCCATTTTCTTTACGCTTATAAACTCATTTATAAGCCGTTCAACACATTGAACTATTTTACTTCTCATCGGGATCTAGAAAGCTAGTACTTGTGTGGCCCTCAATGGTTCATTGATACAACTAGCCGTGGGTTCACATCTCCATGTGATTCGGACTAAACATGTCCTTATNATGCGAAGAGCTTTGCTTGGAGAAATAGAAGGAACATGTATCACACGTGTAAAATATGAGAACGTCCCGCATGAATATTCTACAATAACGGGTATTCAAGAATCGGTTCATGAGATTTTAATGAATTTGAAAGAAATTGTATTGAGAAGTAATCTATATGGGACTTGTGAAGCGTCTATTTGTGTCAGAGGTCCTGGATATGTAACTGCTCAAGATATCATCTTACCACCTTATGTAGAAATCGTCGATAATACACAACATATAGCTAGCTTGATCGAACCAATTCATTTTTGTATTGGATTAGAAATCGAGAGAAATCGTGGATATCTTATAAAAATGCCACATAACTTTCAAGATGGAAGTTATCCTATCAATGCTGTATTCATGCCTGTTCGAAATGTGAATCATAGTATTCATTCCTATGGGAATCGGAATGAAAAACAAGAGATACTGTTTCTAGAAATATGGACAAATGGGAGTTTAACTCCGAAAAAAGCACTTCATGAAGCCTCCCGGAATTTGATTGATTTATTTATTCCCTTTTTAGATAAGAAAGAAGAAAACATACATTTAGAGGAAAATCAACACATGGTTCCTTTATCCCAATTTACCTTTCACAAAAAATTAAATAAACTCAGAAAAAACAAAAAAAGAATAGCATTGAAATCGATTTTTATTGACCAATCCGAATTCTCTCCCAGGGTCTATAATTGCCTAAAAAGGTCCAATATATATACATTATTGGACCTTTTGAATAACAGTCAAGAAGATCTTATGAAAATTGAGCATTTTAACCTAGAAGATGTAAAACATATATTGGGCATTCTAGAAAAACATTTCGCAGTTGATTTACCAAAAAAGAGGTTTTCAATCTATAGCGCAATTGATGTATTCGAAAGAGATTCATAATTTTCTTGACTAAATGTATCTAGGGAGAATTCGCTTTGAAACGATTATTCCCTAGATACACATGCCTATTATTTTACAATTGAATCAAATTTTTAAAAAGACCTAAAGTTAGGGAGTTATCAATGGGTAATGTTGCACCAATACCAAACCAAAGAACGAAGAGCTTCATCAGACCAACAGTCGTTCAAAAGGACCCTTTGTTTATAAAGTTCTCACTCTGCTCGTCGTATCATTACGCTGTGGCTTTTAATCCGGCCGGAAGTTAGTGGTTTTATACCTCACGGGATCAATTGGCCCTACATAGTAAAAAGAACATGCCGTAGAGGAGACCAACCAAGGTCAAACAATCAGCCGCAGTACCTCGACGTGACATGAGCGTGAAAGGGGTTTAAGAATCAGTTTGATTCTATGTACTAAGATCACTTATTTTGGCTTTTTTACCCCGGGTGGATCTCGAAAGATATGAAAGATCTCCCTCCCTTTCCTGCTAGGTTCCTTAAGAGTTCCTGTATTTTACATATCCATACGATTGAGTCCTTGGGTTTCCGAAATAGTGTAAAAAGAAGTGCTTCGAATCATTGCTATTTGACTCGGACCTGTTCTAAAAAAGTCGAGGTATTTCGAATTGTTTGTTGACACGGACAAAGTCAGGGAAAACCTCTGAAATTATTTCAATATTGAACCTTGGACATATAAGAGTTCCGAATCGAATCTCTTTAGAAAGAAGATCTTTTGTCTCATGGTAGCCTGCTCCAGTCCCCTTACGAAACTTTCGTTATTGGGTTAGCCATACACTTCACATGTTTCTAGCGATTCACATGGCATCATCAAATGATACAAGTCTTGGATAAGAATCTACAACGCACTAGAACGCCCTTGTTGACGATCCTTTACTCCGACAGCATCTAGGGTTCCTCGAACAATGTGATATCTTACACCGGGTAAAGCCTTAACCCTTCCCCCTCCAGACCCTCTCACAGACCATTCCATTTCGGATGGAAACGGCAAAACACAAGAAGTACGGAACAACTCTCAGAAATCTGCCTTACCACCTCACAAACAAAACAGGTACTTTGGTCCAGTTTCTGGAGGTGCGTGCAGAATCCATATTTCCCTAGAATGGTTCTCGCTCTCCTATAACTCTAACCAAGAAGGTTTCCACTTCAAAGATGAAAGTATACTCCCTTGATGAAGAATTATACTCGATACAGATAGTCGACGTCAACCCGGAAGGAGGACTATCTCAATACCTAAACAGACTCCTCTCATTGGTTTGAGAGGTTCTTCATGGTTATCCTCTGACTGTTTGATCTCCTATCACTGGCCGGGAATAGGAACAGCTCGAATCCCTTACCTCTCACTAGTCTCTCACCTCACTTGCTGGGAGGCTGGCATGGCAGGATTGTCTCTTCTCTCCCGGCTAGAACTGAGACTGGACTCGTTTTCCCCGCAAGCTACTCCCCTTTCCCACTCTCCTTTGGCTGGATCCCTACACTGGCTTGGGACTGACTCATATCTAACTCAGTGGAAGGCAGGAAGTAGTGGATTCAATAGACTTAATTAAACGTCGGAAAGGTGACCCTGTGTCGTTGAAGACTAACAACATTTTCTACCTCTCGTAAGCTCGTTACGCTTAATGCCCACTTACTTAAAGACTCGTTGGTTCACGAAAAAGCTCCAGCTCAAGCAGTTCAGTCAAAAAAAGAGATGTCTGGCCTTCGTTCTCGCTCAAGCTAAAGCTCAGTCTGCTAGCTTAAGTCGCAAGTCAAGTAGTGGAAATCCAGTGAAAGACAGAAAGGAGAGTTAGACTTGAATGCAAGAATGAATCTCAAAAAGGTCTGCTCCCGCAGTCAAGATTGCTACTTTGTATATTTCAAATAAAAGGTATACTTAAAAATCTGATTTGGTTTACCTGGACTATACCCCTATGTATTCTACGATACGAGTATTAATTTATAAGAAAGAGAAAAGCTAAGATTCAAGAAAGGAGGCTTTATGGGAGAAAGAAAAAAAAAAGTCTTTATTGGGGGTTTTTTGCTTATCAAATGAGGTCTTCTGTGTACTTCTTTTGGTAAAGATTAATACAATGTGCAGAAGAGGAAACTTCAAGGCCCAAGAAATAAGTTAGGGCACCGAGATCCTTCATACGAAAAGAAGACTAAAGAAAGTGTTTGAGCTGAGTGATGCCTTTAGTGTCATCTCCTGTGATGATCATGTCATCAACATATAAAAGTCGGACAGCCAGCTGCACTCCGGCAAAGAAACATGGAATAGTCGTGCGAACTCTGGTGGAATCCAGCACGCAAAATTGTGGTTCGAAATTTATCAAACCATGCACTTGTTTCAATCCATAGAGAGATTTACGAAGACGACAAACGAGAGTATTTTCCGCTAGCTGGTAGCCAAGCCAGGGCATATAAACTGTCTCCTTAAGATCACCATGAAGAAATGCATTTTGAACGTCCATCTGATGTAAAGACCAGTGGTGAATGGACGCAACAGCCAACGGAGTACGAACAGTAGTCATTTTGGCAACGTGAGCAAATGTTTCTTCATAATCGATGCCATACTCCTGCTTATAGTATAGCCTTGAGCAAGCAGACGAGCTTTATACCTATCTAGACTACCATCGGATTTCAGCTTGATTGAGTATACCCATTTGCTACCAATAATGGATATATCTGATGGTCGAGGAACACCAAGTATGATTTTATTCTAGGGCCTTGAGCTCAACATCTATGGCTTTGCGCCAACATGCCAGTTCTGCTGAGCGCTTATAGGTGGAAGGGACATGAACAGAATTCAAAGTTGTAAAAAAATAAGATGAAGCACCATATCTTTCAGGAGAATACCCATATCGGATAGGAGGTACAGATTGACGATTGAAACGTCGAAGAGGAACTACAGATTCAGATGGTACAGAAGGAGCAGAGTAATTACCTACTGGGGAGGTGGCACGACCGTTGCATCATTCGCTGGGCTTTGACAGACCGATTCCGTCGAAGTTTTCTCAGGCTGTGGCAGATAAAAAACTGGAAGATAATAAATGGAGGATGTGGGTGGTGCTGGTGGTGTGGGTGAAGAAGCATAATAGTAGAATCAATTTCCAAGAAGACAACGGGTCGGGAAACAGCTAGGATCCAGACGACATACAGCCTCTGGAATTCCAATGCAGCGGCCGGACAAACAGGACGAGGGGCATAGGAACAGAAAGCCAAAAGTGGAATGATTGGATAAAAAAGATGCTGGAAGATGCCGAGATGGTAGAACAGTGGGAGGAGGCTCGAGAGACCTTGGCACTTTAGAAGAAGTATCTTCAGATCAGCACACCTTAGAGGTAGAGGCGATGAGCAGCCTATGGTGCTCAGAAAGCAGCACAAACATAATGAGATGGGGTGAATCACATTCCTTGCCGAGGACGCCCATGTGCTTCGTAATTTGCCTAAAAGAGTCAAGTCTGGCTACGGAGTCTTGTGAAAGGTACTGAACAAGAACTACTCTCGCGGTTAGCCGACGCTCATCAGGCTGCATACGATAAGGTAGCCAAGAAAACGATGTTGGATTAATGGATCACATACTTCCGAACAAAAGTAACAGGAGATCCACTTTTCCCCCGGATAGGTTTCTATGCCGCCTGGCTTAGCAAGTTCATCTTCCCTTTGAGCCCCCTACTACCTAATAGGGAGAGACTTCGCTCAACATGAGCGGCCATTCGTCTCTTAGATGTTCTAAGCATTCGTCGCCTACAAGGTGGAACGATTAGGTGTCTTACGTTACGGGCTTAGTTGGCTTTAATGTAGCCAGACAAAAACCCTAGATTCACTTTGAAAGAGGAAAGTCGACGAATGATAAAAAAACTATCTTACCTTAATTTAATGCACCTACTACCGGCGTTGGCTGACTTACATAGTTGTTCTTTGCTTTGTCTTAGCCCATTCCGTTTTTCAGCGAGTTTTTTGACGGTCAACATGGAACATACAATGGCGTAACAGCTTTTGTGTCGTCTTAGTTATTCCCCCTTAGGGGCTCAAGACTGTTCGGAGTAGTGAGTTACTTTTTCCTTCCTGGCAGCCTTTTGGGGAATTCCCTCCAGGTTGTCTGCTTTATCGGGGTCACTCTCACTCTAAGTCCGAGCGCAGGACATCTTATTCACGAACCCCTTTTATATAAGAGAATCGGTTTTGTACCCTAAAAGGTGGTTCCATCCTGCATACTATCTAACTTATATAGTCATTCATTGGTTCATCTCCAGGTTCTGCCTCTTAATTCCCTACCCAATGGGGACGGGACGCACTCTTCTCTTCACCCAGGGCTTTCTTTCTAGTGTGCCTATCTATTATTAAGTATTTTCCTATCCTCCCGGTACCCCCTTAGACAGGCATTCCGCTATCCCGATTCTCTTCCCGAAACAAGAAATTCTTTCTTTCCCAATCCTGTTCCCAGGGCAGTGCTCAGTAGCAACCTCTCTTTGCAACCGGGGTATTGCTTTCCTATGCACCCATTTCTCTTGCTCGATGGGATATTAAGAATAAGCAGCAGCCTCAGATGGCCTATCTGTCCCGTTTCCTTTAGCAAGATCCCTCGTGTGAACCCCCTAGCTGTAAACCACCTTTTAATATAATCAACCTAGCTAGCGGGCCTAAAAGGCCTTCTTTCTAATAAAATAAAATACCCCTACTGCTTTGTTACCAGAGCTGGATCGATTCAATCTTTTCCCAGTGCTAATGCTCCTACTCCTTTGGGCTGGTGCCAAAGAAGGTGACTTTGAAGTTGAAGCTTGCCCAGTAGGCAGTTAGATGTAACCATGCTGGCATTACTATGAGAGCCTTAGAGCTTTAAGGTCTCTGTCCCTAGGAACGTGATGCTTAGGTGCGAGGTTGAGATGACGGAAAGACAGAAGAGGAGTTGCAGCTGTAAACAGGGCATGCCACAGCTGTCTTGGGCTATTTTATTCTAAATATATATTATTACAAAGTGGTAGCAAGCAGCTCTTTAAGCAGCAGGTTTGAATCGATCAAATGTGTGAACTATGAGACGCTTTCATTTTCTGGGACAAACTCTGCTCTTTTTCTGTCGTCCCACCAGTCTTCGACTACCTGAAGTAGAGAAGTTGGGCTGGTCTTCATCTCGGAAAGAAGCTAGCCTGGGTGTCTCTTCACTGTAGTAGCTTTACCCGGACTGGCACGAACGTACTTTATTTGATCTGATCACCATTTTTGCACATCCACAAAGTTCTGTGATGCTTCACAACTATCAATATTGAGGCTAGCCTGCCAGAGGACATACCACCCGACAACCCAATTGGTTCAATAACAAGAGCCTTTTCATACCGGAGTCTCCATCTTATTCTCTCCACGCCAGAAGCTTTCATTCGAGTTTCCAGAAGACAAATGATCTGGGGTCTGTATTGGGAACTAATGTCCCTTAGATTCTGAACTGTCAGGGTAGTCTGGTAACAGTTCAATAGTTCAACTTTTCAACCAACCTTCTCTATCTGCCTGGATCTGATAACAACTCATCCTGATGAGCTATCAGTTTAGTATGTTGATCCATAGGTGTATCGACTGGCTTGGATCCCAACATCCCTGTCTCATGTTGCAGGTCAAGAACATACTTTCTCTGAGATAGGTAAATACCTGATTGAGATCTGGCTACCTCAATACCAAAAGAGTACTTCAATTGTCCCAAATCTTGAGTTTGGAACTGACTCTGCAGGAACAATTTGTACTGCTGTGTGCCATCACTATCATCTCCTGTGATTACAATGTCATCCACATACACAATCCAAAATCTTTGACCAGCTGTAGAATGGCGATAGAAAACAGAGTGATCAACTCCACATCTACGAAGACCAAAATAAATAAGCACCTCACTGAATCTACCAAACCATGCCCGAGGAGATTGCTTCAAACCATATCAATCTTTCTTCAGACGAAAAACTAGTCCAGACTCCCCCTGAGCAACAAAGCCAGGTGCATGGAGCCCAGTTTACCGTCTCCGTACTTTCGGAGGAAGAGCATGAAGCTTCCCGCGTAACGACGGCCGAGGTGCCTACAGACCAAAGCATAGTTCCTATCCGATCGGGGAGCCAATCCGAAAGGGGTCAGAGCTATCATTGGCTTCCTCCCTAGCTCTACTGGTAAGGCAGAGTTGGAGGCTAGCTGTAATCGCTTGCATGTCGGTCTCTCTTACGTAGCAAGGTTGGTACACAGAACTATCATGCCAGACTAAAGGTGCCAATCAATGCAAATGATTGAGAGCATGCCCATTACAGTAGCGTGAAAGCGATACAGTAAGCGGACAAGGCGGTCAAGTGAACACTTTCCGAACACTAACCCAGAGAAAGTGAGCATTCACAATAAAGACTAATAACAATGAGTGAAGCAAACTTCTGACCAAGGGGAAATAAGAACCATTTGAGGGATCATCGCCTACTTCTCATGGACTAGCCCACGACGCTATTTAGCGATCTCAAACCTTGGAGAGGAGACCAGTCCAGTCTCCATCTTGGAAACCATCTGTTAGGGAATTCAGATTAAAGGGTTCACTCTAAAGCTCAATTATCATTTAGGGTTTTATTCAAGGGGATTTCCCAATGGGCAACTCAGGAACGACTGCCAAAGCCGCTGCTGATGAAGATCAGACCAGAAGCAAAAAGTGTTGATTGTAGACCAGGCTGAAAGAGAAGCTGCAGAAGATTGATGAGGAAGAGCCCAATCAGGAGAGAAAAAGCAATTCCTCACCGTAAGGAACCAAGGGCGCTTAAGTAAGACAGTCAGAAAGGCAAGTCTGATCTTAGATTCTCGGACATAGCATCATATATAAGGGTAAGGCTGCTCTTAGTTGAGCTAGTTTCCCACAAGCTAAGCAAGGAGAGCAGCAATCTCATGCCATCTTCATTCAGTTGAATGCCGCAGATCGTCTTCTGCATAGGATAGGATTACTACTAAGAGCGCATTCTTCCTTCAAAGAGAGCTCTCTTTTGTGCTGGAGAATACATAGCGTCAAACGGTGCTAACATTCCTCTTCCATTGCACAACCCATTCTTGGTCTAGTAGCTTCCCCACTTTCCGAAGTCAATCTTATCAGATTCGAAGACCTATACTTTTGAACTTCGCTAATCATACCGCATTCCTATATTAGATGCCGTCTTTGTCGAGTAGTTATAAACTCCGATACTGTATTCCCGGATTGATTGCCTCTCAAAGAGCTGGTTCCTGCTCTCCGTGCTTTATCTTTTGCTTCTCATTCGCAGTCTTTCTATTCCCAAACGTCTTAATAAAAGTGCCACCTTACTTATTTCTTTATAGGCTATGGAATAGTTTCCAGTAATTGCTTTGGCAAGCTAACTGAAGGATCGAGGCAATGAGGATGCGCCTTACTAAGGCTTGAGCTCTTGGAGTTGCTTGTTGGGAGTCTGTCCCATGCTTGTTAGCGATCGAAAGCACTAGGATCCGGATCTGTCTTATTGACCGGCTTTTATACTTTGAACAGTCAAGTGGCAAGGTACGGTTGGACGTGCCCGCGAAACCATATG
>NW_027360723.1:22500-25000 GCF_012295235.1 Primulina huaijiensis
GTTTCTTAACTAGAAGAGCTTTTTTTGTCTTGGTCCCATTTCAATACTAAAGAAGTCCGAACGAATTGAGTATTTGCATCAGAAATCCCTCGAATTGGTTTACCATTTCCATAAAGGATATAATTGACAACTCGAAGTTGCACATTATCCCTTTCCTGCAACAGATCCGGGGGAAAAAGCGTTGCTAAATTAATACCGTCCGTTATTTCATATGTGACGACAGGCCGAACTAAAACAAAAGACTTTTTCTTACTAGGTGTGATCCGTTGAACATAGATCCAATTTTTCCATTTTTTTGATTCCTTAGAATTTTGTTTTCCTGCTCCTGGTGGTATCAAAACGCCACTATGTCGGGATATTTTATCTGTCTCTCCAGGAAAATGGATATCTCCAGAAAATATTTTAAGTTCTCTTCTTAAAAAAAAGCTAGGAGAATATGGATACTATAGTGCGCATGAGACCTCTATTAGTAAGCTAGGCCGAAGACTAGGAAAAAAGAACTAGCTCCAATCTAAGACTTTCTCGAGAACAAAGCCTTAGACTCTTCCTTCTTAGATGAGATGTCGGCATTTCCCATATTAGCATCTTAGCATAGGGCATGAACTGCCTTAATACACGAAGGGTAGGTGAGATGGGAATTGAGATTGAACTCTACCGTCTTAAATCTTACTTTCTCAATAATGTTAAGAATAAGGCTATAATTCTTAGCGGCATCTCAGCTATTTGAGTCTTCGTTGATCACTTCTCTTTCTCGCTTTTCTAGGTTTCGGAATAGAATAGTCAGTTCTTGTGAACAACTCCGATGCTCTCAATCAATGCATTGTTTTTGTACGAATAGTTGAACTGTCACGAGTTAGATTCGAACCTGCTCTCTTTATTCATTTATAAAATCTTACTTTCTTTAGCCATTCGTGATCGAATACAACCTAGGAATAAAAACCTACATAACCTACCTCCCAGACCAAGGAAGAAGGTATCAGACCCATGTAGTTCTGGACTCATTTTTTTTTAACCAGTTCCTGTACTGAACTCGACTTATATAATAAAGTAGTCTGGTGGAAGAGGCCCTCCTCACCACTCCCCTCCCCCCCTATCATGGGAGCAATCAAAAATGACAACTCACCGTGAAAGGGGCCTTCTGTTCACTGCGTGAAAAAAGTCCTGCTCTTTCACTTCGCTACTTCAGACCCTCTCTAGACTAGACAAAACCGCGGAATTCAAGCCAAGCCCAAGAATAAAAACCTTCCCAGGCGAATGAAAAAGAAGCAAAGAGAAGTCAAATTGAAACCTTCTTTCTTCGATCAGAATACGAATGAGATCAAAAAGCCCATCATTAATGCGAACAAGGCAATTGCCTCGGTTAGGGCAAAGCCCAAAATGGCATAACCAAATAATTGTTTAGCGAATGATGGATTGCGCGCCACGGAATGGATCAAAGAACTGAAGACGTTTCCAATACCGACAGCAGCTCCCGCTAAAGCAATTGTAGCAGCTCCGGCACCCATTGATTTTGCACCTTCTAACATCTAGTCTACCTACCGGGGTCCCCTCATGCTTTTTCTTTCACGATTTTCTGTTCTCTTCTTCGTCGATTCTTTTCCTCGTTCCTTTTATCTTGGGCATCTCATACCCACGGAGCAATACACTAAACAGAAAGCCAATCTCGATGACTGACTTTTATTCATTCTTACAATACGATAATATCTTCAGCCTTTTCTCCGCGATTTCTTGCATATCGGCTGCTATTATCCGCTCCTTCACTCGAATCCCTAAGAGTGCTGTGGAGAGATTCAAGGTTCAAGGAAGTCAACGGATGATCCTTCTAAAGAGTAAGTACAACATAAACCTAAAGATAAGCCTTAGTCTACGACTGGCTTTTCTTCCTATCCCATCTGGAAGTGGGAAACAAAGATAAGTGGGATCCCCGCTCATAAACCACATCTGCATGATTCACCCCGTAATTCTTCCTTGCTTTCAAGAGAAAATTACCAAGTGACCGGTAGGTAAGCAAATAATTAGGCATCCTTAGATTAAAGAGCGGTTCTCAGGTATGATTATCCATCAACAGCAAGTAAAAAAATAAAGAGTTTGCTATTTGGAAGTGAGAAGGTCCTTTTATTTTTTAGTCTACTCATTTCATTCAGATATAGTTCTGCCTGCCTGGTGAAAGGACCGGTTGTTGACGCAGTCGGTGCCAGTAGCAGGCATAGAAAGGTATCCTCATCCTCCCGTACAACTATTCAAGTGACTTCGTTTGCGGAATACTCATTCGAATATCCAGGTGCGACATCTTTTGTCGATCAATCTCGAGTGCGCAGGAACACTTTGATTGCTAGCTTCACGTCTACAGTCAGGCCCCCTGAAGAAGGACGAGCAGCGTTATTTTCTTTTTTCATAGGGGCAACCCACCCATTTTTTAGTGTTCAAGTGGCCTAGGTACCTGGATCTTCGATCCAATTCCTTTCTGCTGTTTAAGAAACCTTGCCCTCCCTTTCTGATT
>NW_027360723.1:30000-42302 GCF_012295235.1 Primulina huaijiensis
TTTGTCCACCTTAAGACACATTGAAGCATCACTTCTGCGAAAGTACTCTCAGCTCAGGGTCCTAGCGTAAAAAGTAGACATTCTGACGGAAATTCCCTTATTATGGAACAACGATTCGAAACATTCGGAATGAAGCTGTCAACCATAAACCAGAAGATTATCAAAAACATTCCAAAGAATCTCCTAAAACCAAGGTCCGATGAGAAAGGCAAAACTTGTTCCCAACAGGCTTGCAAGTTAGATGACCAAACCAAGATCAAAGGAAAAGCTCCCCTTTCTTCAGAAATCTGAACCATCTGGCATGATAAGACTAGACTCTACCTTCAAAAAATTCATCAACTTCAGAGGTCCTGCCGTCAGGTGCTGCACTCCCCATATCCCCTGAGACTGAATATGAGAACCATCGGTGTTGTTCAGATTGGAAGTCCCAATCATCATCGGAGTCACTCCATTCATGATTTGGAATATTCCATCCTTTAGGGGGCTTTCTTGCTCCGAACTCTTGGAGAAAAGCTACCACCATAGCTCCCTATGTCGGTATGGATCTTGAACCTTTTCTAAATTCAATAGCCTTCAATCTGTTTTGTACGGGGAATAACCCCTATAATAGGATAACGAAAGAGATCTGTAAATGCTAAACTCTAGTCTTTGTATAGGTCTACTAGTCATAGGTTGATATAAAATGAACTCTACCGGAGCTAGGTATTTGAAGAACTTTCCTTTTCTTGTTTACTTTCGTCTGCCTTTTCAGTAAAATCCGTACATTAAACCGGACACCCGAAAGCCTTACCAACTACGTTTACGTTACTTACTGGCTAGCCTAACAAGAGAAGTACTGGCCAATGGAAGTACTTACTTAGCCTACCGAGCCTATCAATAAAGGAGAAGCGGACAGAGAGCCAGCTAAGCCATATTTACCGAGTAGAATGAATGTATGTAGATTGGACGGCAGATCAGGGCATTAAAATTTTAGGACTCCTACAACTTCAATCTTGGAGAAAGGTGAGTGGGCTATTGGATCGAGCAATGGCTGGCTCGGTGCTCCCCCCAATTCATTTTGTTCAGAAGGGATTTCTAGAGCCGGGGGAACGCTCGAACTTGATGCGCTAGAAGCTCCTGCGGGGAACATCATATTTGCGATGGGGGTATTACTTCGGCATTGATGAGCGCATGTAGTCACGTTTTTTCTTTCTTATCAATGAAGAAGAGAGCATAATGGGTACAGGAGACTTCATTACGAGAGTGCTTGCTTGGATCAAGTCGCGTAGCCGCTTTCCTTGCAGATTTTAGGGATTCAAAGTTTATTATCTAGGCTTCGATTAGCATGTGTTAAGAATATGATCCTTCCTTGCTTGGTTGAGCAAGCCTAAAATCCCTGCTTTAAAAGTTCTAATAAAACAAGCATGAAGCATAACATAATTGTTCAAATGGAGTTACTGCTGACTCACTGCTTAAAGCGAATAAAAAAGGCGTTACAGTTCCTAATAAATAGAGTGCTTAATGAAGAAAAGAAGAGATTGTTCGAAAGCCTTAGCTGTGGATGCTCAAAAAAGAACGAATAGAAGAAGGACTTGGACGAAAGAAAGCTGTTTACTTACCTACTGATCTTGCATGGTCTTTCTCAGCACGAGTCGTGCTCTTATAGAGAGAGTCTGCCGCACAGTTTCAACATGAAAGACTAATCAACAAGAAGGGGCAGTAAGAGACCAGTCTTGACTCTCTAGTCTCTGTCCCGTTGTAAGGAATCCTCAAGAAGTCCTCAACTTGATGACAGCATGAGCTTCGGTGCTACTACTTATCATGATAGGAAGGTCCACTCAAAGTAAATATACAGATTCCATTTCAATCTATTTTGACCTCTCACTCTTGTGTTCCTATAAAACGAATAGAAAATTCGGATCAGGCTATTCTCGCATTCTTGTCAAACCTAATAAGAACTAAAATAAAGGAGTTTATCTTACTTTATGAACGAAGCCTATTCAGGCGGATAGAATCATTTCGTATTGTGTGACAAAGAGACTTCCTTTTAAAATAAAGCAATAAAAGGCAACGTTTGAGTTCTGACTATAGCTGCAACCTATCTCATATTGGGGAGGAAGATCAGAATTAGAGAGTAATAAAAAAGCAAGAATATGGGCTCGCGTGAGTAGGAAACAAAAAATCTCTATTCTAGTTCTATCATCAGCTATGGGTTCGAATCTAAGAGAAATTCTAGACAATGTTTATTATCCTGAAATCTTTTTGTCTTTTCTGAATGATAAGGAGAGAAAAAAAATTGGATCAAAAGAGAATGCCATTTTAGAGTTTTATCAACAATTTGCTTGTGTAGGTGGGGATCCGGTATTTTATGAATCCGTATGTAAGGAATTACAAAAGAAGTTCTTTCAACAAAGATGTGAATTGGGAAGGATTGGTCGACGAAATATAAACCAAAGACTGAACCTTGATATATCCCAGAACAATACATTTTTGTTACCACGAGACATATTGGCAGCCGCTGATCATTTGATTGGACTGAAGTTTGGAATGGGTGCACTTGACGATATGAATCATTTGAAAAATAAACGTATTCGTTCTGTAGCGGATCTTTTACAAGATCAATTCGGATTGTCTCTGGTTCGTTTAGAAAATGTGGTTCGCGGAACTATATGTGGAGCAATTCGGCATAAATTGATACCGACTCCTCAGAATTTGTTAACTTCAACTCCATTAACAACTACTTATGAATCTTTTTTTGGTTTACACCCCTTATCTCAAGTTTTAGATCGAACTAATCCATTGACACAAAGAGTTCATGGGCGAAAATTGAGTTATTTAGGTCCTGGAGGACTAACAGGGCGAACTGCTAGTTTTCGGATACGAGATATCCACCCTAGTCACTATGGTCGTATTTGCCCAATTGACACATCTGAGGGAATAAATGTTGGGCTTATTGGATCCTTAGCAATTCATGAAAGGATGGGTCATTGGGGATCTCTATAAAGTCCGTTTTATGAAATTTCGGAGAAGGGTTACGATTGCTTTATTTATCACCAGGTAGAGATGAATACTATATGTTAGCGGCAGGAAATTCTTTAGCGTTGAATCGGGATATTCAGGAAGAACAGGTGGTTCCAGCTCGATATCGTCAAGAATTCCTGACTATTGCATGGGAACAAGTTCATCTTCGAAGTCTTTTTCCCTTTGGAGGAAAATCTCTTTTTCTTTCGAGAGGGGCATAGTTTCGTAGCCAAGTGAAAGAGTAGGAGAGGGAGAGAAGACAAGTCTTGTTGACTCAGCTGTTAACGTTGTGAAAGAGAGAGAAGTGCCCTGAGGGAATCAATCCTCCTTGAGGGCGGAAGTCAATTCCTCTCTGCTTCCTTTCATCCAGTCTGTCGGCCAAGTCTTTCATTCCTGTTTGATGGAATGGTGATTCGAGTTTTTCACCCTAAGGAATAAGACTGATGAGTTGAGTGAAATCGTATCCGTCTCAAGCATCTTACACCTATCAGTAAGCGCCTAATCCCTTTTCCTTTTTGAGTTAATCTAACTGCTCTCCCGCAGCAAGTAATGATGTTTCTTTTTTTTTCATCCCTGAGTCTGTTGGAGTGCTAAAGGAAACAATCCCATCTAATCAAGTTCCAATCCTTCTGTCTTCCATTACTTTGCAACCTCCTGCCTTCCTTGAGGTTTGAGTTGCAAGAGTAGCTTTCCTTTCAATTGCTTCCGCCTTTGATGGAGTTGCAGTCCTTGGGGTTTGATAAGTTGAAGTTTCAGTTTTATTCTAGCCAAAGCCCAACCTTCTTTCTTTGATATTCTAGCTCATGGGGAAAAAAGCCCTTTGATCCTATCGATTCGAGGTATATACCCATTTCCCCTCCTAACATGGCTTACTACCAATGAAAGGGACTTTTCTTCTGTTTAAGAGAATTCCTATACCCTTTCCCTTCAAATTAACCTATACCGCCTACTAACCATCTGGTAAACCGAAGGATATTCTGCTTCCTTCCAAGCCCACTACATAGAGAGTAAAAATGCCTTATTCTTACTATCTATTCAAAGTATATTCTCAATCGGCGAAGTCTCGCTGTATTGAAAGCGGTAGACTAGTATTTTTATCCAGTGAAGCACGAGAGCCCCCCCTTCTCAGGCATTCACTGGTTGGCTAAACGAAAGCCAAAGAAGCCGTCTCTCCTGAATGGAGCACTTTGCATAAACAATGGTAAGCCTTACCAGCTCAGAATTAAGGAAGCTGATGTCGACTGTGATACACTGATCAAACGCGTCGACAAGCACTAGATTCACTTCATGATTCCAACAGAGCAGAGCCATTGTCATCGGCCTCTTGATTTGCCAATGAAAAGTGGAAACCAATTCTGTTGGAGAATTTCTGAAGCTTATTAGCATGGTGAAGAGGTTCAAGAATAGCAATCAACGATTTATTATACATCTTTACAAGCTTGGCAACGGCAACCCTCCTTCTTGATTTGATGTTGCCTATGCCTCTGAAATTACACAAGAGTGTATTACTCATAGCTAACAATGGAAGATGAGAAAAACGAGCCAACGCTCTAGTAACCCTTCTGGAGCTCTTCAAGTTCGATTCTTGTACTTTGACAGATGTATCTGGCTGCTCCTTGTAGGATTCAGAAGCTTTAGATTTCTGGGCACAGTCAGTGTTCTTGAATATCGAAGCTGTAGATAACACTTGAGAGAATTCCTTACACATGGTAAAAAATTCCTGCAAAGAAGTGTTTGCTTCTCTCACAGGTTCAGAGTCCGATAAGTCTCCCTTAGTCTGCTGAGCAGCTTTTCCTTTGGAACGTTAGCATCATCTTTGGATTTCAGTCAAACAAGGGATATATTAGACTCCATCTTGTTTATGAGTTCATGATCAGGCTAAGAGATAATAGGAAAAATAGCCTTAATACCATATAAAAATGGGAATTGTTAGCAGCCAGAGATGAGTAAAAGGCATCTACTATTACCTGATGAGAAGAAGAAACCCTTAACTTAGAATCATGAGAAGCAGTACTGGTTGAAGGATCGGCAGAAATCTATATGTGCTGAGAAGTGTCTTTATTAAAAGAAAAAAGATTATGCTCCGTCTAATTGTAGGCAGTATTGTTTGGAAGATTATATGTATTATCAAAAGATGATTGGATGGTCTTGCCTGAGGTACGATGTTCTTATTTGTGACACCCATATGGTTTGTGTCTGACCTAGCATAGTGCTTTTCTTGCCATTGTTCATTCTTCTTTGAAGCCGCAAAATGATAGTGAGGCAGCAAGGATCCCTCAGTGGCAGCAGGCCATGTCTGAGGAATTGCCATGCAGAAGACGTCGTTCATTACCTTATCAAATAGAGAGGGGTTCAAACCTCTTCCTGACGGAAATACCACTATTGAGGGAAATTCAGACTCACTTGGTATCGATTCTGATAAAACTTTTGCCCCACTGGCAAAGGCGACTTTTGTACGGGCTCTGATTGCAGTTGCCACGGTGAGAAAGTAGCCTTCGTTCCAGTGAGATGTGGGGAATGCTTTTCCGAAAGGAAAACTAAATGAGGAGGTTTACTCGGGGTGATCAGTTTCTTAACATCTAGTTAGTCGACTCAGGAAGGCGTTGTATGGACTAAAACAAGCAAACTCCGACCCGAAAGCAATTCTTGAAAGCCTACTTTCTTTGTAAACACCTTTAGATTCCGAATCATGCCACGGCTTACCCCTGATTCTAGGACAAAAGAAATGGACTAAGGGAGGCTTCCTTTTACTTCGATCGGCCTATTTACTCAGCTAGGAAATAAGACTAACCTAATTTACCTATTCACTGAACCCAAGACGGTAGTATTTGCTACCAGTATCGAATATAACTAGGTACGTAGTAACTCGACACGAAGTAAATCGAAACCGCATCATGTGCTACATAGCAAATCGAGGCACAAGGGCACGAGTCATAGGTACCAACGAAAACTGAAACCTAAAGACCGAACCGAACTAAGAGCAGTCCTTTCCTATTTCCCATCCCTTCGTCCCATCCAAGAAAGAAATTAAGGTATAATATTTACCCAAAGGTAAAGGCTAACAACACTAGTTTCCTCGGATCACAGAACTAGCGTGAAAAGAGTCCTAGTCCACCAAAGCGTGCGGATCAAAAATGGCAAAGACCGAATCTTCTCTAACTCTAAGAGCGGATTGGCCGACTTCAAAGCATTAAGAAAGAGTTGGAAGTTAACAAGGCTCGAGAGACCTCGGATCTGGTTCAATCCTTTTATACCTCGATGAAACTATGCCTGTGAAAGAGAAGTCGAAACCACAGAATAAGTAGTAATGAGGAGTTATGTTTCCTGCTTTCCGGTGTAGATGAATAAACCGGTCTTTTCTTCTGTTTAAGAGGATTCCTATACCCGGAAATCTATTTTTAAAGAAATAATAGATGAATTTTGCTAAATAAAAGCATTCCTAATAAGGTAGAAAAAAATGATTATAAATGTTTCATAACGAGCACGTTGGATACGCATCTTTGAATTCATTAGCTCGCACAAGATCTACCTCCTAACCACAGAACCTCAGAGTTCTATCAACCAAGAGCTTCATAGAGAAAGGAGTCCCCATTTGGATGATCTACAGTCCGCATCTGCTCTAAGAGATTGAAGCTTGGCCGATGGGAGTTTCATCAGTACAAATAGGCCAGTTAAAGACGAGTAGGCAGGGTACGACAAAGCCCACGGGGTGTGACACATGGTTGTACTGGTCAGCTTTGGGCTGGAGATTGACGATTGGCTGAGCGTGCTTTGTCAGCTCGTGGTGGAGTACTCTCTGACGGATTCGCTCTATTATTGCGTCCTATTCCTGAGGGAGTGATCGGGATTAAGCCGCGTGGCGATACCCGCGAAAAACAAAGGACTATTCGCTCTTTGGGGTGGGCCTTTCGTACTCCAATCCGTACGGGGAGAATTATTCAGCGCACTAAAATCTAGTGGTTCATGAAAAGCCGGGGGTGAACCATGTTACGGAACTAAGACAAGAATTCTTACTAATAATAAGAAAGGGTTAAGGGTCTCCAACGTCTATAAATAGAAGCTTCTTTCAGTCTCTATTTTGCAAAGGGAGACGGTGACTTAGAAGTCGGCAAGAAAGAGCTTTAGCCATGGATATCGCTGGAAGACTTGCTGAAATTCAACAATCAATAGAAAGTGTAGAAAACGAGAAGCTCCAACGGGAGCAAATGCTCGGTCTGTTCTGGGAGCATCCGCCTGCTCTCGATCCGGAGGCCGTAGGAAGAATGATGCAATTGATCCGGGACCGCATTCGCGGTCTGGAAGACAGGAAGAGGGCGCTCCTTCAAGAGCAAGAAATGCTCATTGTGGAGGCGGCTTCACACATCCGCGGCGGCGGGGGAAACTAGAAGAGAAGAGTCTGTCGACGCAAAGTAGTGTGTTTTAGGCTTTCTTTGTTATGTTTAATGTTGTTCTATGTCTTTTGTTAACTTAATATGAGTTAACTTTGTAATGTTGTGTTTAGTTGCGTGGCTGGTCTATGTGTGTGTAAGCTTCCTATTTTATGTACTCCCATGTATAAAAACTTGCTTGTAGTGCTGGAATGAAAAAAATCTGCTCTGTTCTAGTTCATTCTCTTTCCCGCAGAAAAATGAAAGATTTGAATTCTTTTTTATTTGAAATCTAGTTTTTTTATTGTTAATTTCTCACATATACAAGCTAACACTACAACCAATAGGGTGAAAGTTGTGTTTATAGTAACTCTCCTCTAATAGCATAGCAGAACGCTTCCATGCCTCGTTATCCTATCTTTAAAACTGTCACTTCGGTGTCGTTAAAGCGCAGTAACGAGAGTTAGTAACAAGATACCCGATACTAATTATTTCAAGTAGCACAATTATCCGTATAATCTCGTAGAGAGATGTGAGAAACCGCTTTTGCGGTTGAAGGAAGTTGTGTTGCTTGATTGCTTGAACCAGGTCACAGGGATGGATTTCTATTTAAAGCTAGTATGAGCTCAAAAAGAATGGAATCCGGATCCGGAGTCGCTACACTTGTTTATAGATTAGAGTTGGAAATCCCCAGTCGAAGGTAAAATCCCTGTCATTCTTACTGACTTAGCTAATTCAATGGGATGCCCAACTAAAATGGTTAATGATAATGAAAGAAATGCCTTTCTACTGAGCTGCTTTTCATAGCTAAAGTAGCCAGGTCCTTTTAAAGACCGAACAAATAAGACAAGATTGGACATTACCGGTTCAGCTGTGATCAAATCGCCTCTTTGCGCAAATCCTTAAAAGCCAGGATGTCTCCAATCGGCTCTTGGAGAAGCCCAGGGAAGATGAATAGCTAAATTTAATCATCCTATGATCACATTCCTATGGAGAATGGACAGCTATCACTCGTCCCTTCCCATGGTAGGCTAAGCCGGAACGAGAGAAGAGAACTGCGCTTCTAAATGAGGCCTCCCCTTACAATTCAAGAGTTTAGAAAGGCTCTTTTTCTTTTTTATAGAATATAGGAAGGAGATGAGCTACCTAGATCTTTGTATATACAGGTCTCGATAATTGAAGAGAGGTCAAAAAGGATCTCAGAATAACTCACTGAACACTCACCCAATCTCGAATAATAAAAGATAATAAAGCAGCGCTTCTTTTCGTCTTTTCCCGTTCCTGACCCAATCAAACTCGGATCAGTTGGCAAGTCGAATCCCTTGCGTGGCTACTTTACTATAGGCTATATTCGATCTCGAAAGTTCGAAGTATTCGCCACTGTTAAAGGTCAACAAAGCTCTCTCCTTTTCGTTTAGTGCAAAGCACCCTATTCAATTTTGTTCTCTAGAAAATTCCTAGTGAGTTGCCTTCACTCTCCGTTCTTTCTTCAACTCTAGTTTGCTTCTCCTCTTGCTAATCAGTAGCCTGCCTTCTAGGGCTAATTTCCTAAATGAAAGAAAGCGCTAATCTCCGCTCCGCACCTCTATTGCTATCCTGCCTTGCCTATCTTTCTCCATACTAGGCATTTCTCTTCGATGAGCTAAACTAGTTCGATTTTCACTCTTTGATATCCGTTTTGTCTTTTAAACGTCGAGTCTGGATTTCCGTTAGCGGGATTCTTCGAATGAAGCAGGCTTTAGAGTGGCATACTTAGCTTTCGAGAGTCTTAATCCCCAATCCTTTTGTTCTTTAATTTAGTAGATCTAGCGCCCAAAGGCTACTAAGGAGAGGTAGGGGGCAAGCAAGAAGGAAGCTCCAGTAGCGTAGATCTGATCGAGGAACTCGTTTTCTGGACTGAGAATGTTTTGAAAGAGAGAGGTTTGAAACCCCAACCGGTAACCAAAACAAGCAAGCCCGCTTCGGTAGTGGTAGTAGCTTCAAAGGAATTGGTAGTATATCTTGAATAGGAAAGCATTCAATGTATGAACTCAACCTATGTTCAAGAGCTTGAACAATGAAGTGAAAGCTCTAAGCTAGCTCTTCGATCCCAGCAATGGGTGTAATCGCTAACAAGCTATCAGGATACCTCAATCTGTCAACCAAAAGCTATGAACCGTACTCGTCTGGTTGTTCTTCCTCGAATAGAAGCTCTAGATCGAATTTAATAGAATCCCTATAAGGATTCCAAGGAGTTGGTCTCGGCTGCCTCCGTTCTCTTTACGGATGGATAGATAGAAATCCCAGAAATCGTTCCCTCCCGGCCCTACCTCTTCTGGTTAACGCCTCTCTGAAGATCTTTTTAGGGTGGGCAAAGAGGGTGAAGCCACTTTTGCAGCTCTGCNGTAGCGGAAATCCCTCTATAGACAGTTCATAGAAAGAAGAAGGTAGATCTTACAGTAGGTTCCATAAAGGGGATGTATGCCAGGCTCTCTTATAGTCTAATATAGCCATATAAAATACAGTTTACCTCCTCTAGTTCAATGGATAAAAATATATAGTAGACCGAGCAAGCTTCAAAAGAAGGAGCTTTTAGCGAGCTAGCGCGCCCCTCTTTATTTTTTTAGTAAAGCTTTTATTTGAATGCTGAGCACAGAGAAGATCTCAGAACAGTTTTCCGGAAGCGTTCGCGAATGCATACCGGAAAATGCAACAGAACGAGGACAGGACTTTCTTTCTCTATCTGGCATTCGAGGCTGAAGATGTATGAAACGAAAGTGCGCGCAGTGGCAGCCCGTCCCGAAGAACCGGCAGTTTTCACGGTTTAGCCAGCCAAGGCTAATGCTAATCTTTGCAGGAAGTTTCTAAAAGGAGTCAGATTTACCTCTAAATACCCTACCCATGAATAAGGCTTAGAACGGGGTCACAATGGAATGGGGAAGGAGGAAGTAAATATACGCAGCCTGAGAAACTCTATGGCCAGTGCTTGGGATAAAAACCTTACAGTTATCCGTTTAGGGGCAAATCCCTTCAAGTTTTTCTTAAGCAGTGAAGATGAGGATGTCCGTAAGCCAATCAAAAGAAAAAATATCCAGTTGAAGGATAAGGGTAACATTCTTATGGCTTTACTGCGATATGAACAATTGCCTAGTATATGCTAAAATGTGGTAGTTTTGGCCACATAGCAAAGGAATGTCCAACCAAGTTGGCGGGTCTTCGTTAAGACTATTGCTACCTCTACTACTGGGAAAATTGCCAGGTTTTTATCCCTAGACTGCGCTTCAAGTGAATCAGTGGAGGGTAATTTAAAAGAATGGAATCTGTATGGGCTCTTATCCATTCGATCCACTTCTGGGAGAAAGACATAGCTAGCATGGGATCTTAGAGGCTAGTTCAGCTTCGATAAGACCAGTAGTTTACAGGCTTATAAGAAAGGACCATCCGCGAAAGAAGTTCTTTAGGGCCAGGATTCCCTTTGCTCGCTCTTTCTACTCTAGTTAGTTATCGCTCCGTAAACTCCTTCCTTGGTGGCCTTTGATCAGATGAGGCTATCTTGCCTGTTCATCTATAGTGAATCCAGTCTTTCTGAGCAAACTATCGACTCATGAATAGAGCCGGAAATCAATTCAATTCATGTATGAGCCATCCATAAGGAAATTCTCCTAGTAAAGGTAATGTAAGTTGTGAACCGATAGGCCATTTCGAACCCTGGGATTCTATTAAATCATTGGCCTTTCCTTTCGGATCATAGGTGGGCTGATAAGTCCGGCTAGTTTGGTTTATTGAAAGGACTGTAAGGCTCCTACTCTTTCTTCTCAGGCGTGGTAAGCTAGCAAAGCAGATAGATAGATTAAACAAACTATCTAAGTGCGGGTACCAACTCCCACTAATGACCAGAGATTCACGTACCGATGCTACTCTGGGTCAGCAGTACCAAGCTCATAGGAAAAAGATTCATTCTACTAACAATGATATTGGTACGTCGCCGCGTCAATCTCGATCGAACTATATGACATGACTGTTGAATGCAAACGGACATTCCCTTCCCCGAAGGCCTAGAAGTAAGCCATAACTCTTAACGATGCAAGGAATAGCTATCGTTTCGTGCCCAAGTCCAAGCACGGGCTCTTCCCTTATATTCATACCACAACGAGAAGGTATGGTGAACACTGATGATCGAAACATCTCCTTCAGTGCCTAGTCTTCCATTAAAGAAGAGGTAATTAATAAAGAGTTGCATGTATCGAGTCTTTACTTTAAAAGTTGCACTAGCATTAGCAGGAGGAGCACTAGAAATAACCTCTCTCAGATGTCCATAATCGATCGGATAAAGATGTTATCCAAGTTATTCAAAAGGTAGTCGATAAAGATTCATCCCCAGCTCTGCTCTTATTGCTAGCTCTTTTCCTTTTTGCCTGGCACTGAAGAAGAAAGATTAGATGCGCCTTATCCGCTATTTGCGACGTGAATCGAGTTGTAAGACTAGAAAATGAAGGAAGCATTTTTCTTCTTGATAAGGAGAAAGGGCAATATTGGAAGCAGATTCAGCCAGCCCGGAGTAACCAGAGCAAGTTCTCTCCAAAGTGGGAAGGACTATTCTTGCAAAAGAAGAACTCTCTCTTCTTTCTTTCTAGTCTGGGTCTGCTTTGCCAATGCACTGATAGTTATGATTCTTCGATCTCGAAAGTGAAAAGATCAGGATTGGATGTTCTTCAAAGATCTCCCTTGCTTACCTTTAGCGGGGATCAAAACGACTTATATAAATAATAAGGAGGGATACACAAACCTGAGCCTTCAAAAATTCAACAGATTCCACTATAGCAACTCAACTCTTCAGATCAGGAATCGCCTTTATTATATTATCTATTTTTTATTCACGCCCTGTGCCTGAGCTAACTCATTTCTCTTTCAACTGGAACTCCTAAATCAGTAAATCCGGAAGTCACTTTGATACCT
>NW_027360724.1:0-28958 GCF_012295235.1 Primulina huaijiensis
TCTGAGTTGATTACAGCATGTAATTGCAAAGACTGAATCCGAACCCATTTTGGATCAGAGGTATATGATCAGAGGAGGGCTGAGACAGATTGTATAGATTGTGTACTAATCCGTTTGATAATCAGATATGCCTCCTCGACGAGTACCGCCACCAGTAGCAGGTCGGGCACCAGAACAGGGCAGTACATCAAGTGAGCTGATGGATGTGACCGCTACACCGATGGAGACTTTGTTAAAGCGGTTTCAGTCATTTCGACCACCGACACTGAAGGGCACAGAAAATTCCGTTGAATGTGAAAGTTGGCTTGATGACATCGAAATGTTATTTGAATCTCTTGACTATACCGACGAACGACGAGCTAAACTGATTGGGCATCAACTGCAAGAAGTTGCCAAGAATTGGTGGCTTACCACAAAGAAGGCCTTGGATCATTGTGGTACAGAGGTCACTTGGAAGGTGTTCAACACAGAGTTCTATCAGCGATTCTTTCCAGTCTCCTACCGAAAAGACAAAGGTGCTGAATTTGCCAACCTAAGACAGGGACAGCTGAATATCAAAGAATATGTCGCTAAGTTCTCAACATTGCTTCGATTTGCTCCCCACGTTGCTGGGAATGATGAGGCCGTTGCGGATCAGTTTATCAATGGACTAAATCCGGAGATATTCACCTTGGTGAACACGGGACAACCCAACAATTTTTCTGATGCCTTGAACAGGGCGAAGGGAGCAGAAGCCGGGTTGCTTAGGCAACGAAGCACTTCTTATACCACTCAGACTCCTAGACCACCCCAGCCCTCGGGTCAGTATCAGCAACCATCTCCCAGATTCGAGAGTGGTAGTAGCAGCAGCGGGAGGAAAGACAGTTTGAAAGCGAAGGGGAAACAGTTCAAGAAATCAGGGAGCAGTTCGTCGAGCTCCAGTGGGCCGAGACAGACAGGGTCAGGCCAGAGATCAGAGTATACAGAGGTTTACTGTAGTTCATGTGGAGGTAGACATGCCACCGAACAGTGTCAGGGCGTGATGGGTCGCTGCAGCATTTGCAGACAGCAGGGCCACTTCGCCAAGGTCTGTCCACAGAGAGGTGCACAGCAGACTCAGAGGGTAGGAGCATCTGGCTCTGTAGCTCAGCCAGAGAGGCAGGCGTCATCTGTTCATTCATTCCAGCCAGTCCCTACATCAACACAGCCCAGAGCTAGGGGTAGATAGACGGTGGGCCAGCCGTTGAGACAGCAGGCTCGAGTGTTTGCGCTGACAGAAGAGCAGGCTCAGGATGCCCCTGATGACGTGATAGCAGGTAATTGTTCGCTGTGCGGTTATCCTGCTTATGTTCTGATAGACACAGGTGCATCACATACATTCTTATCTGAGCGTTTTGCATTGACATGTGCATTGCCTATTGAGTCGTTGTCTATTGTAGTGTCTATCTTCTCCTTTGGGGACAGGGTTGATATCAGTGACATCTGTTAGATCGTGTTTACTACAGTATGATGGGCATGAGATAGAATTAGACTGTATTATGCTTGGGTTATCTGATTTTGATTGCATTATTGGTATCGACATGCTAACCAATTACAGAGCGACAGTAGACTGTTTCCACAAGATTGTTAGATTCAGACCAGAAATGGCTGAAGAGTGGAAGTTCTACGGCAAAGGGTCTAGAGCTAGGATTCCTTTGATTTCAGTATTGTCTATGACTCGATTTCTATAGAAAGGAACAGAAGGGTTCCTTGTCTATTCAGTAGATCTACTGAAATCGAGCCCAGCATTGGCAGATCTACCAGTGGTTAGCGAGTTTGTAGATGTGTTCCCCGATGAGATTCCGAGATTGCCTCCAGTCAGAGAGGTAGATTTTAGCATTGACCTAGTACCAGGTACAGTTACTATTTCTCGAGCTCCTTATAGAATGGCACCGATAGAGTCGAAAGAATTGAAAGAACAGATTGAAGATTTGCTGACCAAGGGATATATCAGACCGAGTGTATCTCCTTGGGGCGCACCAGTGCTATTCGTGCGAAAGAAAGACGGTTCGATGAGATTGTTTATAGATTACCGGCAACTGAACAAGGCAATAGTAAAGAACAAGTACCCATTGCCTCGCATCGACGATTTGTTTGATCAGTTGCAGGGATCCTCTGTCTATTCCAAGATCGACTTGCGATCTGGATATCATCAGCTGCGAGTCAGAGATTCAGATATACCAAAGACTGCATTCCGAACCAGGTATGTACATTTCGAGTTTATTGTCATGCCTTTTGGTTTAACGAATGCGCCAGCGGTGTTTATGAGTCTGATGAACCGTGTCTTTCAGAAATATATGGATGAGTTTGTTATTGTTTTTATTGATGATATTCTGGTATATTCTAAATGTAGAACTGAGCATGCTGAACATTTAAGAATTGTTTTGCAGACACTGAGAAATGAGAAACTTTATGCTAAACTGTCAAAGTGTGAGTTTTGGTTGAGACAGGTGGTGTTTTTGGGGCATATTATATCTGGAGATGGTATATCTGTCGATCAGAGCAAAGTCGAGGCAGTGATTAGTTGGCCTAGACCGACTTCTGTGCCAAAAATACGCAGTTTCATGGGTCTGGCAGGGTACTATCGACGATTCATTCGAGATTTTTCCAGTATAGCGAAGCCAATCACTCAGTTGACTCAGAAGAATGCGCCTTTTATCTGGTCAGAAGCTTGTGAGTGGAGCTTCGTAGAGTTGAAGAAGAGATTGACTAGTGCTCCAGTCCTGACTATACCTTCAGGTACAGGTGATTTCGTTGTATATTGTGATGCGTCTCACAGAGGACTGGGATGTGTTCTTATGCAGCGCGGACATGTGATTGCATACGCTTCGAGACAGCTGAAGCGACACGAGAGTCGATACTCAATTCATGATCTTGAATTGGCAGCTATCGTTTTTGCACTGAAGATATGGCGACACTATCTGTATGGCGAGAAATTTGAGATCTACTTTGATCACAAAAGCCTGAAGTATCTGTTTTCTCAGTCATAGTTGAATATGAGACAGCGACGATGGCTTGATCTGCTGAAAGACTTGGATTGCGAGAACAAGTATTATCCAGGGAAGTCGAATGCAGTAGCGGATGCTTTGAGTCGAAAGGTATGTTCCTTATCCTTGTCGACGATAGGTGTTTCGAATATGATAGAAGATTGTTGCTTTTCTGGATTAGCATTTGATACAGATAGTAGACCGTTGCGACTTGCCACTATTCAGTGTGAACCAGATTTGATTGTTCGCATCAAAGAGGCACAAAGAACAGATCAGAGTGTTCAGAAGTCGATTGATATGGTCAAATCAGGACATATTTCTGAGTATCAGGTACGTGATCATGTTTTGTATGTGAATAACCGTCTTGTAGTGCCAGATGTTTCAGATTTGAAACAACAGATACTGTCAGAAGCGCACTGTAGTCGGTTCAGTATTCATCCTTGTGGCAGGAAGATGTACAATGATCTGAAAACACAATTCTGGTGGAAACAGATGAAGACAGATATTGTAGAGTTTGAGTCTAAGTGCTTGAATTGCCAACAGGTGAAGGCCGAAAGAAAGAAGCTCGGAGGGTTACTTCAGAGTTTAGCTATTCCTGAATGGAAATGAGATCACATTTCCATGGATTTCGTCACGAAGTTACCCCGATCATCCCAAGGCTGTGATGCGATTTGGGTTGTGATAGATAGATTGACCAAATCCGCATGCTTCATTCCATACAAGATGACGTACAGATATGATCAGATGGCCGAGATATATGTCCGAGAAGTGGTCAGATTACATGGTGTGCCAAAGTCGATCGTATCAGATCGTGATCCACGATTCACTTCACACTTTTGGCACCCTCTACAGCAGGCTCTAGGTACGACTTTGCACTTGAGTACTGCTTACCATCCCCAGACAGACGGACAGTCAGAGCGGACTATCCAGACTTTAGAAGATATGCTGAGAGCTATAGTACTAGATTTTGGTACTAGTTGGCAAGATTCACTCCCTCTTTGTGAATTCTCGTACAACAACAGCTATCAAACGAGCCTCGAGATGGCACCGTTTGAGACATTATACGGAAAGAAGTGCAGATCTCCACTATATTGGGATAACATCTCCGAGGTACCAGACTTAGGGCCAGATATGATTCGTGAAATGACAGATAAAGTAAAGATAATTCAGAAGCGAATGAAGACGGCACAAGATAGACTGGCGAAGTACGCGAACATCAGACGTAGACCGTTGGTGTTTGAGCAGGGAGACAGAGTATTCTTAAAGATTTATCCTTTCAGAGGCGTGGTCAAATTTGGCAAGCGTGGGACGTTGTCTCCTCGATACGTCGGTCCGTACGAGATTCTTGAAAAGATTGGCGATCGTGCGTATAGACTTGCTCTTCCTCCTTCTCTATCAGGGATACATGACGTCTTCCATGTATCGATGTTGCGTAGATATATGCCAGATAGTTCTCATGTCATTCAGCCTCAAGAAGCCGAGCTAGATCAAACTTTGAGCTACGTTGAGCAGCCGATTCAGATTCTTGATCGAAAAGAGAAACAGCTCAGAACAAAGACTATTCCAGTAGTGAAAGTTCAGTGGAGTAGTCATGGTACTGAAGAAGCGACTTGGGAGACAGAATCAGAGATGAGACAGAGAGGTCCCGAGTTATTTTCATGATGTGAGTTTTATTCAGCTTTTGACTATATTGCTTCGTTTACATGCTTTGAGTGATTGCTTGCGAGTTCGAGGACGAACTCATATCTAAGAGGGGGAGAAATGTAAGGCCCAAGAATTGTAGGTTGATAAGATGAGATTATGAAGTTTTGCATCGAAAGGACACTGCCACCGCGCCCCATCTTCTACCGCACCCGCGATTGTAACTCATGAAACGTGAAGAATTACAGTAGGGTCACTGCACCCGCGGTCCAAGACATACCGCACCCGCGGTCGTCGATTTTGAAATGTCGAAGGATTGCCGTAGCTTGAGCGCACCCGCGGTGTAGAGGTAGCGCACCCGCGGTGCTCTGTGCGAGAAATCCACCTTTCCTTCTCAAGTTGACACATGGCATGATATTTATATATAGACTTGGTGCTGATTCAATTCTTCCTCCTTCAGCAGACCAGCAACGAGAGCTCCACTTTTCCTCTTTTCTTCAACACTTGGTTGTGACAAATCCGTTTAATCATATTACGATCCGAGACTAGATTTGTGCTCCTCTCTTCAATAGCTTCGTAAGGCTGTAAGTTTTGTTTATTTCCTACCTGAAGTGAAGTTTAGATGTTGGGGGAATTTGATATGATTGAGATTATGTGTTCTTATGATTATGGTGATAGTATATTTGAAACCGGATCGAAGTAATGATACCGTATGCGATTATTACGATTTTCCAGTATATATGTGTATGAAATTATACAGATTTTCAGAGTTTGAAATGTTTATGATATTGATTATGATTTGTGATTTAGTATCGATTGTTGTTGAGTTGATCGGTATCGCAAGATTACGCCGTTATGCCGTCGAATTGTATCGAGATTGGATATTGAACCGTACTAGTATTGGTTGGAGTTGGAGATTGATCTTGTGATATTTGACATTGCCATTTCAGATTTATATTGACAAGATTCGACTTCAAGATTTCGATCACGATAAAGACTGAACAACGAAAGGTATAATTCAATGTTGATTCGGGAAGATACAACTCGAGCTAGATTCGACTTGAGTTTCCCTAAATCACATACTAGATGATTATTACCTTGTTATGCTTTATTTATTGATTTATCTTAAAGCATTGAGATAGGAGAGTCCTTGGTAGATTAGCCAAGCCGGATGTTCGTTTGTGTCGATGGGCGTAGGAGAAGATTCACTCCTATTGTAGACATTCGATACAGAAGACCGAAGTCTGGGAATAAGACGTACCTCCACCCCGATTAGGAGAGTAGGTGGGAGACTTGTTACGTCTTATTCACACCGGGATCCCTAGACTTAGAGTCGAGTCAAAGATATGAATTTGATTTACGTTGTCTGATTTAGATTAGTTGTGTTTCATAGACTATGGAACATATTCCTATTGTTTACATTCATGATAGCATGTTCATGATTTATCTTGTGTATATGCATGTATACATTGTTTTATACTGGGATTTATTCTCACCGGGGTTTCCGGCTGTTGTTGTGTCTGTATGTGTGCATAACAACAGGTGGGGCAGGATCAGGGTCGAGACGAGGATGAGTGAGAGATGATAGCGTGGCGATCACGTGCGTAGCAGAATAACTAGTTGTTGTATTAGACATGTATTAATACTTTTAAATACTAGTTTGATTGTATGAATGAAACAAGACATGTATTTGCTTGTAATGAAATGCAATAAATCTTATGTATGTGTAGTATATTAAAAGTAAAATTTTGACCCACATTTTCTAACAAAGATCCAATTAATCCGAAAAAGAATTGAGTTAGAGCTCGGGTCCCCACATAAAGCCTCAAACGGTGCCATCTTGATGCTTGTCTGATAATAGTTGTTGTACGAGAATTCACAAAGAGGGAGTGAATCTTGCCAACTAGTGTCAAAATCTAGCACTACAGCCCTTAGCATATCCTCTAAGGTCTGGATAGTCCGCTCTGACTGTCCGTCTGTCTGGGGATGGTAAGCAGTACTCAGGTGCAATGTCGTACCTAAAGCCTGCTGCAGACTGTGCCAAAAGTGTGAAGTGAATCGTGGATCACGATATGTTACGATCGACTTCGGCACACCATGCAATCTGACTATCTCTCTGACATATATCTCTGCCATTTGATCATATCGATACGTCATTATGTTTGGAATAAAACATGCTGATTTGGTCAATCTGTCTATCACAACCCAAATCGCATCACAACTCCAGGATGATCGTGGTAACTTCGTAACAAAGTCCATGGAAATGTGATCTCATTTCCATTCAGGAATAGATAAACTCTAAAGTAAACCTCCGAGTTTCTTTCTCTCGGCCTTCACCTGTTGGCAATTCAAACACTTAGATACAAATTCTGCAATATGTGATTTCATCTGTTTCCACCAAAACTGTATCTTTAGATCGTTGTACATCTTTCTGCCACCAGGATGAATACTGAACCGACTACAGTGCGCTTCTGATAATATCTGGTGTTTCAAATCTGAAATATCAGGCATGACAAGACGGTTATTCACATATAAAACATGATCATGTACCTGATACTCTGAACGATGTCCGGATCTGACCATCTCAATCGACTTCTGAACATTCTGATCATTTTTCTATGCTTCTTTGATGCGAACAATCAAATCTGGTTCCATTTGAATCGTAGCAAGTCGCAATGGTCTACTATTTGTGTCAAATGCTATTCCAGACAAACAACAATCTTCAATTAAATTTGAAACACCTATCGTCGATAAGGATAGAGCACATAACTTCCGACTCAAGGCATCCGCTGCTGCATTAGACTTCCCTGGATAGTATTTGATTTCACAATCGAAATCCTTCAATAAATCGAGCCATCTACGCTGTCTCATGTTCAACTCTGACTGTGAAAACAAGTATTTCAAGCTCTTGTGATCAGAGTAGATTTCAAACTTCTCCCCGTAGAGATAGTGTCGCCATATCTTCAGTGCAAATACAATGGCCGCCAATTCAAGATCATGAATTGAGTAACGAGTTTCATGTGGTTTCAACTGTCTCGAGGCATAAGCAATCACATGTCCCCGCTGCATCAAGACACAACCTAATCCTCTGTGAGAAGCATCACAATACACAATAAAATCACCAGTACCTGATGGAATAGTGAAGATCGGTGCACTGGTCAGTCTTTTCTTCAACTCAAGAAAACTGGACTCACAGTCTTCAGACCATACAAATGGTGCATTCTTCTGAGTCAACTGCGAATTTCTTGCACTGATGTCAGTCTCGGTCAACTGATCACTGCCTCAAACTTACTTGGATCAACTGATATACCATCTCCGGATATAATGTGACCCAAAAATACAACCTGTCTCAACCAGAATTCACATTTCGACAGTTTTGCATATAACTTCTCAGATCTCAATACAGTTCTCAGATGCTCAGCATGATCAATCATATTCTTTAAATAAATCAAAATATCATCGATAAAAATAATCACGAAATCATCGAGATATTTCTAAAACACACGGTTTATTAGACCCATAAAAACTGCTGGAGCATTTGTAAGACCAAACGGCATGACAATAAACTCATAATGTCCATACCTGGTTCTGAAAGCTGTCTTCCGTATATCAGAATCTCTGACCCTCAGCTGGTGATATCCAGATCTCAGATCGATCTTGGAATCTACTGAAGAACCCTGCAACTGATCAAATAAATCGTCGATACGAGGCAATGGGTATTTGTTCTTTACCGTTGCTTTGTTCAGTTGCCGGTAGTCAATACAAAGTCTCATCGAACCATCTTTCTTTCGAACAAACAGTACGGGAGCACCCCAAGGAGACACACTCGGTCTTATGTATCCCTTGGTTAATAGATATTCTAACTGAGTTTTTAATTCTTTCACTTCGATTGGCGCCATTTGGTACGGAGCTCTAGAAATCGGAACTGTACCTAGAATAAGCTCAATGCTAAACTCTATCTCTCGGGCTGGAGGTAACCCTGGAATCTCGTCTGGGAACACATCAGCAAATTCACATACCACTGGCAATTCTGCCAAGGTAGGGCTCGATTTAAATAAATCTACTGTATACACAAGGAATCCCTCTGCTCCTTTGTGTAATAATCGAGTCATAGATAATACATTTATTAAAGGAATCCGAGATCTGGAACCTTTACCGTAGAATTTCCACTCATCAGCCGTCTCAGGTCTGAATCTGACAATCTTGTGAGAACAATCAACGGTAGCTCTGTACTTGGTCAAAATATCGATACCGATAATACAGTCAAAGTCAGACAATCCAAGTACAATACAGTCTAACTCAATTTCATTACCCTCAAACTGTAGCATACAATTTCTAACCGAAGTCACTGGTATCAAACCACTTCCTAAAGGAGAAAAAATAGATACTACGGCAGATAATGACTCAACAGGCAGAGCATGCATCAATGCAAAGCGCTCAGAAATGAATGTATGAGATGCACTCGTATCTATCAATACATAAGCAAGGTAACTATAGAGAAAACAGTTACCTGCTATGACATCATCAGGTGCGTCCTAAACCTGTTCCTCAGTCAATGCAAATACTCGAGCCGACTGTCTAAGAGGCTGGCTCACTGTCTGGCTACCTCTGGCTCGAGGCTGGGTCTGTGTAGGGGTTGGCTGAAAAGAATGAACATATGAATCTTGCCTCTCAGGCTGATTTACGGAATCAGATGCTCCTACACTCTGAGCTTGTTGTACCCCTTTCTGTGGACAAGCCCTGGCGAAGTGTCCTTGCTGTCTGCAGATATTGCAACGACCCATCATGCCCTGACACTGTTCAGTGGCATGTCTGCCTCCACAAGAACTGCAATACACACCTGTATACTCTGTACTCTGGCCAGGACCTCTCTGTCGTGACCCACTGGAGCTTGATGAACTGCTACCTGACTTCTTGAACTGTTTTCCTCGGGCTTTCAATTGATATTTCTTGCCACTACTACTACCACCGCTCTCGAATCTGGGAGGTGATTGAAAAGAGGGTTGTGGTGGTCTCGGAACCGGAGCAACATACGATAGTCTTCGTTGCTTAATCAAGCCAGCTTCAGCATCTTACGCCCTGTTCAAAGCATCAGTAAAGTTGTTTGGTCGCCCCGTATTCACCAAGGTGAAAATTGTTAGAGTAGGTGCACGTCGAGCCAAGTATTGGCCGAGTGTTCACAATGAAACTCTATGTATAAACAGTCTTTATTTTAATAATATTTGAAATTATTGTTTTCGTACTTCTTTATCCTGTATACCCATGCTAGTTGCATAGATAAAGTCCTTGAATATACAAATAGCCGAAAGAATATGAGATGCTCATATGATGAGTATCATGAAACTCACATTTGCAATACTTTATATTCTAAACAGTTCCTAGTCGATTCAGCCGCCGCTAAGAAAGATATAGGCCGCTCGAGTTCGAGATTAGTATCTGTGATGTGAGTACCATGTTTCATTGGTAGGGGACATTGTGATGTCCGAGCATGCAGATAGGTGCTCTTTGTAGAGTGCACTGAACAACTCTCCATAAAGGACTTTCCAAGTGGTTCTCACTTATCGAGTGGAAACGTCCTAGTTTATGGTTGTACACCATTAGTCCTTACGACCCAGGACAACATTGAGACTCTATGTGCTAGCATTACAATTTGACGTGTTTATCGACTCTCATGGGGTCATCAGGTGGCAAGGTTGGGTGTTTTGGCGGGACATATAGGAGTCGATGCATTGTAGTCGGGGATTCACCGCTTACCTTCGGGTATGGATATCCTATGTGATCTTATGTGTATGTAGTTTGAAATCTCTGATCAAAGTATGGTGGTAATTAAGAAAGGGGTTTCATAGATTACACCATCGATGCAACTACGACATGACACATAGTATCGATTCATTGACAACTCTCGATATGCCAATGGTAGTCGAATCTGAAACAACCCCCTCTCATGACATTTAAATTTAAAAGGAAAAACATACGCGGAAGCCTTAACATTTGAAAGGGAAAGAACAATATCCCATTTAAAGTCATAACATTTTCATATTTAGTTTACGTAAACATTAACTTTTGTATCATCCAAAAGAAAACCAAAAGTCAACATCATTCACCCCATAATTCATTTAGCAAAATACATGATTAATGAAACTTCTCATGTTCACCATAATCAAAATAAAAGTGACATGAACAAACAAAATCTTTCCCATTGCCTATTATATGACTTCTCCTGCCTCGGACAATCCGCATCAATCCTTTTTATCACCTGTATCACATGATATTAACTGGAATGAGATAAAACTCAGTAAGTAGAAAGCTGTACATAACAAATACATATACATTGGCTCGGCTTGGAACATGGCTATAGCAATGGCAATGGACAATGAATCAGTGGCAATGAACAATGAATTAATCGCAATAAACAATAAATAATACCATCTTCAATGAACAATAGATAACAAAGAAATATAGATGGTATTTCATGGCATAAATTAAAGGAAAGAAAATGATAGTTCTGTGACCTTTGACCTGTGGACAGTATCTCTTTGATATATAAATATATCAAAACTATGAGAGATACTCATAATCATGTGATTGGCCAATGACATGCATGAATTACTATCATTCCTTGGCTTTATTTGTAGGAAAGTTCATTGAGGTATTTTCACAAACAATTGGTAGGAAAAATTAAGTACTAGCTCCTTTGTTAATGAATTCCATGATAAGCTTTGAACAACGAATACATAACAATATATATATCAAGTATATGCCAATGGAAGGAGCTAGTAAACAATAAACATGGCTTGCATACATATAAATATTATGTGAGCATTTGAAAGGAAGCTTCTACTTACAGCACAACAAGTAAATGATGGCTATGATGATCTTGAAGGAAATCCTACAACCAAATTACACAATATAACCAACAATCATCATCAATAATCCAATGAATCAATAAACCTAACTTAACCCTTCAATAATACCAACCCTTCTAAACTCCAATATAATAGAACCCTTACCTTGTAGCTTGAAATCTTAGGAAGGAGCAACTAAGAAATCACTATAATCCTTGAACTTGGAGTAAAGAGTTGAAGGAGAGAAAATCTTTGAGGGAGAGAAGCTTAGAACCGATGGAGAGGAAGGGAAAAGGAGAGAAGTGTGGAGAAGTATCTAGAAATGGGTATATAAGCCTTCCAATCCATAAAAAACATGTTTTATTTTTTTTTATACAGGCTGCTGGGCGCATATGCGCGACATTCTGGGCGCATATGCGCTGCCCGTTCTGCCCACCCAGCGCATATGCGCGAGTTCTGGCGCATATGCGCGCCACATTCTGCCGAAAAACTCGTTTTTAGCTTTCGAATTTGCAAACGTGGTCAACATGAAAGTTGTAGCACTATGTGTTTTCTTGCATCTCCAATTGGGCTCATGTCATTTGAAGGTCTGAGTAAAAAGTTATGCGCATTCTCCCAACATGTATTAGTGTAGGAACAACGAAACACACGACACACTTCGGGCCACTTTTGGCTCGTCTTCCCTAATGATTTGAAAAAAACTCAAAATATGAAAGTTATAGCCTTATACCTTATCTTTTTAATGGAATTGACCTCACATCAATTGGATCAATATACAAAACATTATGTTAAAAACAACAACTACTGCCATATTTTTTATACAATTTCTGCACTCCAATCTTCTAAAAACTATAGTCATTAAAGCATCCACTCCAAAACCTCCACCAAATCCAATACCAACACAAACTCAAACCATCCAACAACCATCAATGAACTCATTTCCCTCCATAACCATCAACAACTATGAACATAATACCAAAACAATAACCATAAACAATGACCATATATTAACCATTCCAATAAACATAAACATAATCAATGACCATTCCACATAAACTCAACCACGAAAACCATATAAAATATCCATTACCACACCTTACCATAATAAATCAGAAATAACACCAGCAACAATAACATGATAAAATGTCGGGATATTACAATATCCCCTCCTTATAAAAATTTCGTCCCCGAACTTTTCTTACCGTCGAATAAATTCGGATAACGATGTTTCATCTCCTCTTCCGGTTCCCATGTAGCCTCTTCAATCACTTGATTCCTCCAAAGAACTTTGACAAGGCCAATTTCTTTGTTTCTCAACACTTTAATTTTGCGATCAAGAATTTGAACCTGCATTTCCTCGTAGCTTAGGTTAGGTAAAAGATCCAATGACTTGTACTGAAGAACATGAGATGGATTAGAAAGGTACTTACGTAGCATGGAAAAATGGAAGACATTATGAACTCGATCCAAGTTAGGTGGCAATGCAAGACGATAGGCTCGGTCTCCAATCTTATCAAGAATCTCAAATGACCCAATATATCGAGGACTTAACTTACCTTTCTTGCCAAATCGCATAACTCCCTTGAGAGGAGCTATCTTAATAAATACATGATCACCAACCTCGAATGCTAAAGGTCGTCGTCGAACATCGGCATAACTCTTCTGTCGAGACTGAGCGGTTCTCATTCTGTCGAGACTGAGCGGTCCTCCAAAATCCAAACAATTCAACTCAAAACATGCTGGAAATGAAAAAGATCGCATAACATATCCGTTCTTCGCTCCGGTGTCAAATATATGTGCCCCATCATCTCAACAACATATATTATCAAGCATATATTGATTTCTCCAACAAATAAATATCAAAACATGCTGGAAAGTAATAAAACATATACCCTTTCGAAGCCCTTGTCGAGAGGAGTAAGAATCTCAACTCGGATCGATAATCGGACGGCTAGATCTTTCAAAATTCAAAATCTAAGCTATGATGAAACTTGAAGGAATTCTGAAGCTTCTCTCGGTGATTGCTGCAGAGGAATGAAGGAAATGAAGTACAACTTACATATATATCTTGCATGGTAAGGGGCAAGTGGCTTATTCTTTGTTCAACACGTCTCGCGCCCTCTCTTGGTGCATATGCGCGCGACTTTCTGGTCACTCACTCAACAATACTCATGCCATGTCAATTCATATATCGAGATGATCCGTCTATAATCACACCAATTTATCAGTTCCTCATTTCAGATTAACATGACAAAAATCTCGGGCATTACAATCCTGATTTAGCTGGACTCGTACCTGTCTCTTCCTTATCTGTCTGATGGGAGGTGGGTTCCTCATGGAAGTCAACGGTTTCTGCTTAACCGGTCAGCTCGCCCAGGTTTTTCCCATCAACTAAAAAGCAAGGCTAGCCGGCCTTTTACTAAACTTTATTTTCTCAATTGCTAACATAACTCATTTCTTTTATGGTACTTCTTGGTAAAGTGAAACGATTACCTGAGACACTAGCTCTCTAAATGTTAGTCGCTATCTTTGATGAAATACCGTAGAAGCAGATTCTCTCTTCCTTTATGGTGGAACCAGACAATTTGGCTAGACTTGGATAGAGCGGAAGCATAAGTAAGCGACATGAACCTTGTTGATCAGCGAAGGATATAGCAAAATAAATACTTGCATCTGGCTTAAATCCGGACAACACTAACCAGGAAGTTTGGTTATCTGAGCTAGCCAATTTTTATAGTGCAGACTGACTGGCAACAGAAAGAGAAGCTCTTTTAATAGTAGGAAGGCCACTAGGACCTTCTTTTCCTTTCCTTTTCTCTCTCTAATATCCCATCCACTGAGCTGTCAATATCGAGACATGGTCGGAATGTTGGCTGAGAGTAGACTATTTTGTTCAGGCTGTGAATGCAGTAGTTAAGCTGACAATGCTAGGAAGATGGACAGAAAAAAGGCTGAATCTTCTTCTATAGCATCTCCTTGGTCCCATCGCTCAATGCTGACCTGACATCTAATTACCTTGGGGGAATGCCCCAAAGCCCTTATTATATTAGTTATCCCTCCTTCCATGCTACCTAGACACTTTGAATCAAGGCTACGCCCCCTTAGGCTATTAGTGAAAGCGGAATTACACACCCAAGAGCTAGGAGTTAGAGTTAAGCTTAAACAGCCTTCCCAAGCTCTCTCTCAATCTCATGAGTTCAAACCGGGTCACCTCCCCAGCAGGTTATCACCCTTTCACTTTACAGGGGTTAGCCTACTGCAAAAATCAACCTCGGTTAATCCCCTGGATTCGAACAGACTAAAACCAAAGCGAACCTTTTTCAGTGCCGCCGCACAATACCCCTATTTTAATGACGTACCGGAACCCAAGTTAGAAGAATGAGAAAACAACTCCACCAAAAAAAAATAAATATTCAAAAGGAATTTGTGAATCCATCCTTATTTCCTTCCCGAGTTGAGAACAGAGGACAATCCCACCCTAGCTATTGGACTTTGATCCTTATCGACTTTGACCGAAAGAGCTATTCAACTTCTTTTCTCAAGAATGGGAACCGTAAGGCCAGAAAGAAAGTCTTGTACGAGGTTCAGCTAAGGCATAGCTACTAGAAAAGAAGTCATGCCTCATTCTTATTGATGTAAATGGGCTATCACCAATAGCTGAAATGAGAAAGAGGTTCGGCATATGATTATGGGGAGTGAGAGAATGAAGGCATAAACAGACTGGTGAAAGAATGATCTATTTGTCAAACCTATAAAGTACGGAACTTTTAGATGCTTGGGGCGCCTATCACCGGGGAGACACTGCGCTTTCCCGTTGGAGGTAGGAGTAAGTTTTCTATGAAAATCGAGGAAGAAATCGGACAATTATGCCATTCGGAAGAAGTATTCTACAGAATAAAAGCCTGTTGCGAGTAAGTGGAGAAGAAAGATCTCCAGAGATTCTTATCTCATTCCATTCCAGTGGCTCAACCAGTAACCAATGGTGAAAACTCAAAAATCCATGGTTTTTCGGTAGAATCCTATTTCGCCCAAGTTGTTTCGGAACCGGAAAAAAGAAGCGGTTTTTCGCACAGCTTGCTCATAGTGCAAGTCCCACTTGTATATTGTATTTGGCCGAAGAAGCATCAGACAGGTTGGAGTTCTTACCTTCTTGGGACTCCATGCACCAAGATCTTCTTCTATTATATGGTCAATACCGATCCACTTTAGTAGATCCTATAGATGTAGAAAAAGCTTCACATTTTGATGAATTGGAAACATCTTTTTTCCATTTCTATTTACCCAGTTCATATCTTTATTTCGTGTGTTCTCGGGCGGAATTCGATCTCTTCAATCTCGGAATATATACCACCTAAATAACTGTGGCCAGAGAGTAAAATAGGTCGGAAAGAAAGAGTCTGAGGTTGGGTTGGACGACACACATCTTGGTTGGTCCCACCATCACTAGAGATGGGACATAGTTATAATCTTTCTTCTAAAAGATTTATATTATAAATATAATATAAATAATAATTTTAAAATAGCTGCAATGCAAGACCAGGTGAAAAAACCCGAAAGCCCTTATTTTTTTATTGTTGTTCCTCCCAGATACATGGTTTACATACCCGGCTCAACATTCTTGGAAAACAATCGAATCGAGGGTCCGGAGCAGAATTGGCCATTTGTGATTCAAAGCAAAGTGCTTTCTCCTTCACTTCAATGGGTAAAGAAAGACCGGTTGACACCGCTTTTCAAAGATTGATTGTTAGCAGACTGAAAGTGCCTTGCCTTTTCCCTTTGATTACAGTTGGTCTCTTAACTCTCACTGTAGGAGGCTTCGCTCCCTGCTAAATCAGTCAGTGAATAAATAGTGGATATAGATGTGGGGACCCGGGCTCTAACTCAATTATCTTTGGGATTAAGTGGATCTTTGCTAGAAAATGTGGGTCAAAATTTTGCTTTTAACATCAAAACATTTGTATATAATCATACAAAAGTGATATCTCTATTTTATTTCAACAACAGTAAGTACATGTTTTCTTCCATTACATGGTTATACAAACTATTGTTTATAACACACTATATATCAAATGTAAAACTACTAGTTCCTCTTCTACGCCCGAAGTCACCACGCTATCCAATCTCAGTCATCCTCGTCGTGACCCTGATCCTGTCCCATCTGTTGTCACGCACACATACAGACACAACAACAGCCGGAGACTCCGGTGAGAACAAATCCCAGTAGAAAACATGTATACATGCAAGTCATGCAAATAGACACAAGATAATAACACATTAGTGAATACGGATAAAACTCTTTGACTTTTATTCTTGACTCGACTCATATCTAAGTCTAGGGATCCCGGTGTGAATAAGACGTAACAATCTCCCACCTACTCTCCCAATCGGGGTGGCGGTATGTCCTATTCCTAGACTTCGGTCCTATCTATAACGAATATCTACAATAGGAGTTGATCTTCTCCTACGCCCATCGATATCACTGAACATCTAGTACTTGGCAATTCTACCAAGGCTTACCTTTCTCATGTACATTGCTATAATTCAATAGACAAGGCATAACCATATCAAATTAAAAACAATCTAGTATGTGATTTTGGGAAACTCAAATTGGATCTAATTCGAGTTGTGCAATCCCGAATCAACATTGCTTTATACCTTTCTTGTCGCACCATTACTCTACACTTAGCATAATTACCATAATCAAAATAGGGTTTGACTAATATAATTTTAGTATGAAGCAAATCAAACAAGGGGCATCACTTTGAAGGTTTATAAAAATTTTGGCATGATGTCCCTACATTCTTGTAAAAACAAAAAACTCAACTCAAGCAACAACATCAACACATATTAATAATCGTATTCCTACATACAAACATATTTTGTATCATCATACACGTAGACATAAGCATTGTAAAACTTGTTTCAAACCCTGAAATATTTTCGTACAATACATATGCGGAAGCTATACAATAAGAAGTCCCGATTCTTGTCGAGGTAAGGCACGTCACAAGCATCCATTGGCGAACCGGCATCCTACTGAAAGGGGATCGGTTACGGTGACCGGAAGCGCAACGGAAGTTTAAAAATCAAATTTTTAAGTAAAAATTTCGGCCACCTCCATATCTTGGTGTAGCAAATACAAAAACAACAAAATGACATTCATAGTGTGTTAAGAAATGTACCTATCAATCACAAGGATTGATGTATGGCTCCAACTAAGGTGTAAACACCTTGGCTCTTCAAAGGATGACAAATCTACAAGCTTCCAACCTTCAAAATTAGGCCCACCACTTGCTAGGTAAATCCCTTCTTGTTTTGCACTAGAAAAACAAGAAGATTTTTCAATGAGAAGAATATTTCTTCCTCAACACTTGAAGAAGAAAAATGAGAGAAAAACTTGGAGAGAAAAATTGAAAATTTCGGCCAAGGTGGAGAGTGGGAGGGAAGGAGTGTGTCTTAATTTTCTTGTCTTGGTTGTGAGAAAAGCAAAAACAAAAGTTGCATGCCATGCCTTGAAAACACAAAAAGTAGTCTCCCAACCTTTCACCTCCCATGCATGTATATTATATGGTTTTTAATCAAATTAAAAACCATGGACTAAATTTAATTATCTCAAACATATTTGAGACTAATTAAACATTACTTGAATTTACCCAAGTCCCACTAGTTAAATAATTATTTTAATTGAGCTCTACAAGACTCAATATGATTTAATTAATCCAACACTTGAATTAATTTAATTATTTGGACTCTACTAGGTCCACTAGTGTTTAATTAATTCAACACTTGAATTAATTTAATTTAGTCCATAATAATGTTTATGAAAATCACAATTTTCAAATACATTATTTACTTGGCCAAATTTTAATTTAGGAACACTTCCATAAATTAAAATTTACATTTCTCTCATAGAAGTCATACTTCCATTTTCTTTACGCTTATAAACTCATTTATAAGCCGTTCAACACATTGAACTATTTTACTTCTCATCGGGATCTAGAAAGCTAGTACTTGTGTGGCCCTCAATGGTTCATTGATACAACTAGCCGCGGGTTCACATCTCCATGTGATTCGGACTAAACATGTCCTTATTCGAGCATACCCCAATTGCTCCATTCTTACTTATCAACTCCTTGATAATAAGAACGTCAGAACTCAAGTCTGATAGTACCCAACCAATCATGTTAAACGTCTAGCAGCATCGCTTACATGATTCCCTAGGTATCAAATGATAGTGCCTGCAAGAACCATTCAATTATGGTTAGCGTACAGTACGGTCCCTTCATCTCATATATCCCGACCGATTCGACAACCATTGGTTTATCGAGAGTTGTCAATGAATCGATACTATGTGTCATGTCGTAGTTGCATCGATGGTGTAATCTATGAAACCCCTTTCATAATTACCACCATACTCTGATCAGAGATTTCAAACTACATATACATGAAAAACACATAGGATATCCATACCCGTAGGTAAGCGGTGAATCCCCGACTACAATGCATCGACTCCTATATGTTTCGACAGAACACCCAACCTTGCCACCTGATGACCCCATGAGAGTCGGTAAACAAGTCAAAGTGTAATTCTAGCACATAGAGTCTCAATGTTGTCCCGGGTCATAAGGACTAATGGTGTACAACCATAAACTAGGACTTTTCCACTCGATAAGTGAGAACCACTTGGAAAGTCCTTTAATGGAGGGTTGTTCAGTGCACTCTACCAGGAGCACCTATCTGCATGCTCGGACATCACAATGTCCCCTACCAATGAAACATGGTACTCACATCGCAGATACTAGTCTCAAGCTCGAGCGGCCTATATCCTTCTTAGCGGCGGCTGAATCGACTAGGAACCGTTTAGAATATACAGTATTCCAAATATGAGTTTCATGATACTCATCATATGAGCATCTCATATTCTTTCTACTATTTGTATATTCAAGGGCTTTATCTATGCAACTAGCATGGGTATACAGATAAAGATGTGCCAAAACAATAATTTCAAATATTATTAAAATAAAGATTGCTTATACATAGAGTTTCATTGTGAACACTCGGCCAACACTTGGCTCGACGTGCACCTACTCTAACAATCTCCCACTTGCACTAGAGCCAACTACCCATATACTTCAAACCAATTGATTCGCGATGCATCTCGAATAATGGTTCAGGTAAAGGCTTAGCTAGTGGATCAGCAACATTATCTGCGGAGCCGACTTAGTCGATAGACACTTCTCTTTCCACAATCTCTCCGAGGATGTGGTACTTTCTCAATACTTGTTTGGATTTCTGATGAGACCTTGGCTCCTTTGCCTGAGCTATGGCTCCCGTGTTTCACAAAACACCGGGATAGGAGCAACTCCATTAGGAATGACGTCCAACGCTTGGACGAAATTCCTTATCCAAACAGCCTCCTTTGCTGCATCCGATGCAACAATGTATTCGGCCTCAGTGGTGGAATCCGCAGTACTGTCTCGCTTGGAACTCTTCCAAGAGACAGCAGCACCAATGAGCATGAATACGAACCTAGAGGTTGACTTTGAGTCATCGATATCGCTTTGGAAGCTAGAGTCGGTATAGCCTTCCAATTTCAGTTCTCCACCCCATAGACCAATAGCAACTTACTGGTCCTTCTCAATTACTTGAGGATGTCTTTCACAGTTTTCAAGTGTGGAAGACCAGGGTTCGATTGATATCTATACACTACACTTAGTGCTAAAACCACGTCAGGACGTGTAGATATCATCCCATACATGATGCTACCAATCGCAGATGCATAAGGAATGCTCGTCATCGCCGCTATCTCTGCATCAGTCTTGGGAGACATAGACATGGATAGGGACACGCCATGACACATTGGTAGATGTCCTCTCTAGGACTCATCCATCGAGAACCGCTTCACGATGGTATCATGTATGTGGACTGGGTGATACCAAGCAATCTTCTTGAACTATCTCTATAGATCTGTATTCCCAATACAAAAGATGCTTCACCCAAGTCCTGCATCGAGAACTTACTCGCTAACCATATCTTAGTTGATTGCAACATTCCTACATCATTCCCAATGAGTAGAATGTCATCAACATAAAGCACAAGGAATGTCACCACACTCCCACTGACCTTCTTATACACACAGGGTTCCTCAGGATTCTTAGTAAAACCAAACTCTTTGATTGTATTATCGAATATGAGGTTCCAACTCCTAGATGCCTGCTTTAGACCATAAATAGATCTCTGAAGTTTGCATACCATATGCTCACTTCCGATAGATGTAAATCTTTCAGGTTGAGACATGTAAATCACTTTCTTAAAATCCCTATTAAGAAAGACTGTCTTGACATCCATCTGCCATATCTCATGGTCATACCATGCAGCCATGGCTAGCAATATCCTTATAGACTTGAACATTGCAATTGGAGAAAAGGTTTCCTCAAAGTCAACTCCTTGTCTTTGAGTATATCCTTTTGCCACCAATCGCTCCTTGAAGGTCAATACCTTCCCATCCGCCCCAAGTCCCTATGGGAACCGTTCCCTCAGGTGGATCCATAAGATCCCACACTTGGTTCGAATGCATGGAATTCATCTCAGATTCCATTGCTTCAAGCCACTTGGATGAATCGGCATCAGATAACGCTTCCTTGAAGGTCCTTGGATCACATCCATGAATAGGCTCATCATGGCCCTCTTCAAGAAGCAGACCATACCTCATAGGTGGTCTCGAGACTCTCTCGTATCTTCTAGGAGCTTGTATCTCCTCTCTTGGCTCTTCGGGTGTGGGTTCTACAATTGTGGGTGTCTCTCGAACCTCTTCGAGTTCTATCATCTCCCCTTTTCTATCCAATAGAAATTCCTTTTCCAAAAAGGTTGCATTCTTAGAAACAAACACCTTTGTTTCTTGGGGATGATAGAAACAATATCCAACTTAATTCCTTGGATATCCCACAAAGTTACATAAAATGGATCAACAATCCAATTTTATCTCCCACTACCTGCTTCACATAAGCAGGGCCCCCATATTCTAAGACAAGAATATTTGGGAGACTTACCCATCCATATCTCATATGGTGTCTGCCTTTAAATGGACATTTAGTGGAATATCTTTCAATTTTAAGTTATAGAGATCGTCTTCAAGTTCACCAGTACCAATCAAACATTCATTCTTGTAAATATTGCAAACACCTTTGCCAAATAAACAAGAATATCCATCTTTATCAACATAGAAATGGAAACAATGTTTTCTTACCAAATCAGGTACAAACAAAACATCTCTTAAAAATAACTTAAAATCATTGTTCAACAATAAGTAAACATCTCTTAAGGTCTTGGCAGCAACTCTTGCTCCATTGCCCATTCTCAAGAAGGTCTCACCTTCCTTGAGCCTCCTACTTCTTCCCATCACCTGCAACTCATTACAGAGATGTGAGCCACAGCCGGTATCTAATACCCAAGAAGTAGAGTTAATTGAAATGTTTACTTCGATAAAGAACATACCATTTCCAGAACCCTTCTGGGCAAGATATTCCCAGCAGTTACGCCTCCAATGTCCAGGCTTCTTGCAGTGATGACATTCATCAGCAGTCTTGTCAGCCTTAACTGGTGTGGCTGCCACAACGGGATTCGGAGATTGCCTCATCAAGGGCACGTTCTTCTTGGGACGTTGGAAAGAACGCTTCTTTCCCTTCCCATGTGGATCAATCTTCGTACCAGATGAAGAACCCACATAAAGAACCAGCTTCTCATTCTTGATGGTGGACTCAAAGGTCACAAGCATGTTCACCAACTCCTCAAGGGTCGGCTCCATCTTGTTCATATTGAAATTCACCACAAAAGGATCAAACGAGCTAGGCAGTGACAAGAGTAACACGTCAGTGGTCAACTCCAAAGGCAACATCAAATCCATGCCAACGAGCTTGTCCACGAGCCCAATCACTTTTAGGCCATGCTCATGGACCGAGGCCCCATCTCGCATGCGTAAAGTGATTAGCTCCTTGACGGTAGCATGCCGAAGAGGCCGTGTTTGCTCTCCAAAGAGCTCCTTGAGATGCAAATGAATGTCAGCAGCACTCTTTGCATCCTCAAAACGCCTCTGTAGCTCATCATTCATAGAAGTCAGCATATAACACCTGGCTTTCAAGTCATGGTCACACCATTCCTTGTAAGTCTGCAATTCCTCAGGAGTGCAGTCAGTCGGAGCCTCAACAGGGGGCGACTCAGTAAGTGTATATGCTATCCTTTCCGAATTCAAGACGATTTTTAGGTTTCTTAGCCAAGTGAGGTAATTAGGTCCGGTTAACATGTGTTTGTCGAGTATTGCAGATATCGGATTGCGAATCGAAGACATTGTCAATTTGTACTGAAAAGTGAAAACAGATAAATGTTGATGACTATTTTAAAATATTTAGTAAGATATGAAGTTTGGACTTTTACTTCATAAATATTTGCTCCCACTGTTTTGACATCTTTCACTACCCTCTAGTGAAAACGGGAAACTCCTTTCCTCAGTAGGTACGTAAGGTCCAACTAGCGAATTATGATCCCGAATAATATCAGCCAATCACAATTCCTAAAAGGTAGTTTCCAATTGCATCTCCATGCAACCCTCTACGTAAACTTTTGTCTCACGTTTGATTAGGACCCAATAATATGACGTCGTTCATCTTCACGTGTCAAGCCTAACCCATCGATATTGAACCTTAATGGACGGTCGCCATGAGTTCCCTCAATAATATGAGCCGAAATCATGGGAGTTCCACGTAGTTCACATCACCATGTCAATGGATGTCACAGCTTTCCGGCACCCAAGGCCCCCCCAATAATATGAGCCGAGCCCCGAGCACGGGTAGCGTTCATCATGCACCCATTGTCGATGGAAGACATGGAAATTATAAACAAATTTATAATTCCCCTTTTCGGGCTTGATATTAATTTTGAATCTTATTCAAAATGAGGGTTTTTAATTTTGAAAGGTCTCATCATTAATTTTATTTAAAAGCTCGCCATGTTTGATCGTATGTTTGCCGGATTCATGCAACTTTGTTATTATCATAATAATAACGCACATACTCATTATTTATAACATATCATGCATATATTATAAACAGTAAACAAAATAAGGATGATCAATCGCCCCAACACTAATGGCCCGTGTGAGCTAAACACGGGCCTAGGTCCAATCCTAGGGAAATGCACGGGATGCAAATGCAACTATTACATTAGCTTCCAATATTTACATGTCTTCGATCTTCATAATCATCATGGCCACCATCTTCCAATCTTGATCATCCACTATACTAATATTTACAAATAAATATCCATGGCAAATAGGGATACATCTCATGGGGTGGGAACGGGCCATAAACCAAGCCCACTTTATAAATTTGATAATTATTACAATCATTCAACACAAAATATCCTAGCATACACCTAGCAAATTGGGCTTGGGCTTTTGATCATCCTTCATGCATAATATCACATATCATACACCATCAATTAATTATCACAATAATTAATTGATCCAATATTATATATCTTGATCCAATCACTAACCGCCACGATTATAAACTAAATTAACAAAGTATACAAACACCTTTGTCTACTTTCAAATTAATTTATTTATAACCGAATTTCTTGTAAATCACCATTTACTATAAATAATTAAAGTCCAACTTAAATTATTTATTTCATGAGAAAATATTTGCAACTTTTGTAAATTTAAACTTAAGGGCCCAAAAATTCATTTTTCACCAAAAACATTTTGGCCCATTTAAAATTTCACAAATGTGTTAGCCATCCAATGGTCCAACAACTCAAGGCCCGTGACACTTTGATATTTCAAAACACATTTTGAAAACCCTAGTCGTCATCGCCGTCGCCGGAGCTCCGTCGCCGGATTCCGGCCAACATGCCAAAAATTTTTTTTTTTTTTTTTAAATATAAAGGGGCTGTTCGGGCAGCCCCTCGGGCTGCCCTTGCTTCCCGAAACGGGCAGCACTATGGGCAGCCCGAGCTGCCCGAAACGGGCAGCAACATGCTGCCCGAAACACCCCACAAAATGCCTCGGTTTTGGTTGCAAAAATTACACTCATGCGGTTAGAAATCAATCTCAATATAATATCTTGCAAATGCTACACAAAATCGTAACCATAGCTCTGATACCACTTGAAAGGGGATCGGTTACGGTGACCGGAAGCGCAACGGAAGCACAAAAATTTTGATTTTAGCATAAAATTTTCGGCCACCAACATTCTTGTGTAGCAAATACAATAAACATAAAATGACATTCATAGTGTGTTAAGAAATGTACCTATCAATCACAAGGATTGATGTATGGCTCCAACTAAGGTGTAAACACCTTAGCTCTTCAAAGGATGACTAATCTACAAGCTTCCAACCTTCAAAATTAGGCCCACCACTTGCTAGGTAAATCCCTTCTTGTTTTGCACTAGAAAAACAAGAAGATTTTTCAATGAGAAGAATATTTCTTCCTCAACACTTGAAGAAGAAAAATGAGAGAAAAACTTGGAGAGAAAAATTGAAAATTTCGGCCAAGGTGGAGAGTGGGAGGGAAGGAGTGTGTCTTAATTTTCTTGTCTTGGTTGTGAGAAAAGCAAAAACAAAAGTTGCATGCCATGCCTTGAAAACACAAAAAGTAGTCTCCCAACCTTTCACCTCCCATGCATGTATATTATATGGTTTTTAATCAAATTAAAAACCATGGACTAAATTTAATTATCTCAAACATATTTGAGACTAATTAAACATTACTTGAATTTACCCAAGTCCCACTAGTTAAATAATTATTTTAATTGAGCTCTACAAGACTCAATATGATTTAATTAATCCAACACTTGAATTAATTTAATTATTTGGACTCTACTAGGTCCACTAGTGTTTAATTAATTCAACACTTGAATTAATTTAATTTAGTCCATAATAATGTTTATGAAAATCACAATTTTCAAATACATTATTTACTTGGCCAAATTTTAATTTAGGAACACTTCCATAAATTAAAATTTACATTTCTCTCATAGAAGTCATACTTCCATTTTCTTTACGCTTATAAACTCATTTATAAGCCGTTCAACACATTGAACTATTTTACTTCTCATCGGGATCTAGAAAGCTAGTACTTGTGTGGCCCTCAATGGTTCATTGATACAACTAGCCGCGGGTTCACATCTCCATGTGATTCGGACTAAACATGTCCTTATTCGAGCATACCCCAATTGCTCCATTCTTACTTATCAACTCCTTGATAATAAGAACGTCAGAACTCAAGTCTGATAGTACCCAACCAATCATGTTAAACGTCTAGCAGCATCGCTTACATGATTCCCTAGGTATCAAATGATAGTGCCTGCAAGAACCATTCAATTATGGTTAGCGTACAGTACGGTCCCTTCATCTCATATATCCCGACCGATTCGACAACCATTGGTTTATCGAGAGTTGTCAATGAATCGATACTATGTGTCATGTCGTAGTTGCATCGATGGTGTAATCTATGAAACCCCTTTCATAATTACCACCATACTCTGATCAGAGATTTCAAACTACATATACATGAAAAAAACATAGGATATCCATACCCGTAGGTAAGCGGTGAATCCCCGACTACAATGCATCGACTCCTATATGTTTCGACAGAACACCCAACCTTGCCACCTGATGACCCCATGAGAGTCGGTAAACAAGTCAAAGTGTAATTCTAGCACATAGAGTCTCAATGTTGTCCCGGGTCATAAGGACTAATGGTGTACAACCATAAACTAGGACTTTTCCACTCGATAAGTGAGAACCACTTGGAAAGTCCTTTAATGGAGGGTTGTTCAGTGCACTCTACCAGGAGCACCTATCTGCATGCTCGGACATCACAATGTCCCCTACCAATGAAACATGGTACTCACATCGCAGATACTAGTCTCAAGCTCGAGCGGCCTATATCCTTCTTAGCGGCGGCTGAATCGACTAGGAACCGTTTAGAATATACAGTATTCCAAATATGAGTTTCATGATACTCATCATATGAGCATCTCATATTCTTTCTACTATTTGTATATTCAAGGGCTTTATCTATGCAACTAGCATGGGTATACAGATAAAGATGTGCCAAAACAATAATTTCAAATATTATTAAAATAAAGATTGCTTATACATAGAGTTTCATTGTGAACACTCGGCCAACACTTGGCTCGACGTGCACCTACTCTAACACCTACGTCTCTCCACTACCTGATCCTGTAATACATGAGCTACGTGAGTTTATAAAACTCAATAAGTTGGCACTTGTATGTATCAATATGCATCGAAGGAACATACATATCAATTCGTGACAACAATGAATCTTTAAACCATGTCATATCATAGCATATATTCATGTTCATTTTTGTACTTGAGCCTCATTAGTTGACCTGTACTACCGTGCTTGCTTTATTATATAGCTACTACTGTGTTGGACGTCAGGGAGCAACCTTTGGCAACCCCACGCCCCATGAACATATATTGGCCAATAGCTTTGGTGGACTTAAAACCACCCATGATGTCAACAAGCTCTATATCATGTAAAATCAGTCCTTTTCTTTTCATGTTCATGTTCATGACATAGCACCCATCTTCAATATTCATGAGTTCCTTTCATATTTAATACATAACAATGGAATATGGTGCTATGTTTTCATCAATAAACATACTAAAAATGTACATATATCAATAATCAATATGAAGTATTTGAAATCATAATATTACTCATGTATTACTTCAAGAACATGCTAACTTACAGTCCAAGTGTACGAATACTGGTTTGAGACGATGTTTCTTGTTCCTATGCTGTCAAACATATCAATAATTCAATTACTATGTCTATTCTAGGTGAATTTTGATCCTCTACATTAATAATAACCAAAAGAGAAGAAAACTTACACCCTTATGAAGTTCTTGTGATGGAGAACTAAATTCTTACCTCAAAGTGATGAAAGGAATGAAGAAGAAAGCATTTGGAGGAAGTTTTCTAGGTTTTCTTTCGAGTTTATGCTGTTAGAGAAGGTGAGAATGGTGGAAAGTGCTAGAAAACTCGACTTTTATCTTTTTCAGACTGCCGAGCGCATATGCGCGACTTTCCGGGCGCATATGTGCGGCTCGTGTTGTCCATCCGGCGCATATGCGCCAGCGCATATGCGCTCCACATTCTGCCACAAAACTCATTTTAACTTCCTAATTAGCAAAAGTGGTCAACATAAAAGTTGTAGCCCTATGTGTTTTCTTGCATCTCCAACTAGTTTCATGTCATTTAAAGGTCTGAGTAATAAGTTATGCTCAATCTACAAAAATGTGTCATTGTAGGAATGACGATACACACGACAAACTTCGGGGCGCTTTTGGCTTATCTTCCCCAATGATTTGGACAAAATCCAAAGCATGAAAATAGTAGCATTATATCTTATATTTCTAATGGTTATGGCCTCACAAAATTTGGATCAATATTCAAATCATTATGCTAAAACCCATAAGAACTGCTGTATTTTTATCTCATTTCCTGCATTGCTATACCAACTTCATTACACTACTTCTACCTACACATCTTACTATCATTATGTATACACATATTGGTTCTCAATAAACCATGGACAATATAAAAATCATGTTCAATCTCAGTATTGATACTTCAATCATCACGTGAAATCTAATGAACTAAAGAGCTACATGATAAACGACATAAACGTATCATTATCATTTGTACGAGTAACCGGGCATTACAATTCTCCCCTCTGTAAGGCCTGAAATTTGATATCACTCTTTTGAACTATTATTGTTAATGGAGGCATGAGGAAGGAAATGAAAAATGAAGAAATGTAATGGCAAGAAGCCTCGGACAGAAAAGTTGGCGCCGGAGCGGTAGGAAACGACCGCCCGAGCGCCAGTGCATGCTAAGGGTAGCCTTCGAACAGAACATTCCGCGCCCGAGCGGTAGTTTGTAACCGCTCGAGCGCCAGGGTAGAACAAAGTTGATATCCTGACAGAGAATGCCGCGCCCGCGCGGTATATTTCAACCGCCCGAGCGCCGCCTGAAATATGTGAAAAGAGGACACGTAACTTAAGACATGCAACTTGATATATATAAAGTGCAATTCATTCATTCCTCCCTAAACAAGAAACGAGAAGAGCTCCTGGGAAACTACGAGAAATCCTTACGCCTTTTGTCTTGTAGATTTGTGATTTATGAAAGATTCGTCCGTCTGATTTTAAATCCGACTTCAGTACTGTGTTCCTATCGACGCAGGCTTCAACTGGACGTAAGTCTTACTACGTTTTGAGATGATTTGAAATTATGGTATTGCCAGAATCTGATATGATTCTTATATAATGTTCTTGATATGTTAGACATCATATAATCGAAACCGGATTGAAGAAAGCATACCGTATAGAATTGTTATGAATTTTAGAGTTGATTTGACTGAGATTTGAT
>NW_027360725.1:0-745 GCF_012295235.1 Primulina huaijiensis
AAGAATATGATATACCTGAAAATTTAGATTTATTAAATAAATGGATAATTCCTAAGATAGAATCTAAAATGATCTATAAATTAGGAACATTTGAAAAAATTGGTTTTAAACAGATAGTTAAAACTACAGAATCATCAGTACCTCTTCATAATGAAGAAATGGTTATTAGACTATTGAATACTAAAGATATTTTGCCTTATAGGAAAAATTACAAATTTATTCATATAGGTTTAATACAAATTGCTTTTAGACCTTTAACTTTAGAAGGATTACCAGAAAGCTTTATAGCAGCTTTAAGAGATGGTAGAAATTTGAATTGGAAACAATCCCTTATGGGAATAATACAATCTAGTCTGGCTCATGGTCCAGTATATTTTGATGTTTATCCAAATTTATCTTTATCTTTGTCTGATATAAATATCTTAGACTCTTTAACATTAAATGTTAAAAATCATGGTTATAATTATACTCCTGGTACAGAAGTTATATGTATCTGTTATCGTATTTATTATAAACCATTGTTTACACTGAATCCTATGTGTAAAAGAATTGATAAAAAATTAAATGAAACAATTATAATAGAAACTAATTTTAATAGATCTAATATTACAACCCGTAGATCTATAAAATGGGAAGAAATAGAATTTCCAGAAAACTGGATAATTGAATAAGCTGTTCCTAGAAATCCTATAATTAATAGGGATTTACAACAAGTTATTCAAACTAATGAAGGATCTGTTCAAAT
>NW_027360726.1:0-975 GCF_012295235.1 Primulina huaijiensis
TGATTTAAGGTATTTATTCTAAGATTAGAGGTTGGTGTTTCAGGATCAATTTGATCTATGGGTTGATTTGAACTACTGCCTGCTGTTATCATTTTACTTAATTTATCTTGCATTTTTTTTAAATTCATAATTATTCTCTTTAATATTTTTAACACTATTTTCAGTTATTTGATATGGTTTAAAAATTGAGTTTTTGAGTTTACTATCTGTATTCAAAGTTTCTATTTTATTTGTGGATTGTTGTTGTATTTGTTTTTCTATCATATCTAATTGTTTTCCTATGATATTTAAATTTGTATTTGTGAAATTATTTTGTGTTATAATGTTTTTTATATTAATTTTATCATTATCTCCTTGATTTTTTTTAATAGAAATTGCTTCAATTTGTTGATTTTGTATCATTATTTTAATTCTTTGTAATGGATGATGATTAGATTGAATTTTTCTAGAAACAGTAATGGTTTCCCATTCTGGTGGTTTATTTCTCATTGTAATAGGATTTACAGAGTTTGAAAATGGATATTCTAAGGAATTTTGAGAGGAGTGTATTTCAAACCAAACGAAAAATAAAATATGAATTTTATATTTATTTATAAATTCATAGAATTTTTCTTGAATATATTTTCTAGTATCTATAAATTTTTCAAAAAAAACATAATCTTTTTTTTATTATGCATATCATAAAAATCCTTATGTAGACAGTTTTTATCTACTTGAAATTCTTTTTCTATAACATTTAGTTAATTAATTATATTTTCTGTTATTGAGGAAAGTTGGACTAGTTGGATCTTGTTCTGATTCAAATTGTTGTTCTGGAATATTTAATTGTCTTCCTATTCTATTTTTGGTATATATAGGTCTAGGTATTTCTGAGGTATAATCTACATTTCTTATTCAGGTAACTCCAGTTCCTACTTTACATCTTCTTCTTTTTGGAAGGCTAACCCTAGAAGGCTATGGATAGTACAAATAATT
>NW_027360727.1:0-1239 GCF_012295235.1 Primulina huaijiensis
TGTACTATCGATTATCCTGGTAGCTGGGATTCTAAATTGCCTCTTTTTGAGTTCACGTACAACAATAGTTACCAGGCGACGATTGGCATGGCACCGTATGAAGCACTTTATGGCAGGAAGTGTAGATCTCCCTTGTATTGGGATGAGATTGGTGAGAGAAAGATGTTGGGTCCAGAGTTAGTCCACCTGACTGCTGATGTTGTTGCTGTTATCCGAGAAAGAATGAAGACAGCGCAGTCGAGACAGAAGAGTTATGCCGATGTGCGTCGTAAGCCATTGCAGTTTGAGGTTGGCGATCATGTGTTCTTGAAGATAGCACCTCTTAAGGGTGTGATGCGGTTTGGCAAGAAGGAAAAGTTGAGTCCGAGATTTATTGGCCCATTAGAGATATTGGATAGAATTGGTGATCGAGCCTACAGGTTAGCCCTACCACCAGATCTTGATAGAGTTCATAATGTTTTTCACGTCTCTATGCTCAGGAACTATATTGCGAATCCTTCCCATGTTCTTCGCCACGAGCCATTGGATTTGACGTCGAATTTGACTTATCAAGAGATTCCGGTCCAGATTTTGGATCGCAAAGTTAAAGTATTGAGAAACAAAGAGATCGGCATTGTTAAAGTCCTTTGGATGAATCATTTGATTGAAGAAACCACGTGGGAACCAGAGGATGAGATGAAAGAGAAGTATCCTGAGTTGTTTGCGCAGTGACGTCACTTTCGAGGACGAAATTCCTCTAAGGAGGGGAGATTGTAATATCCAAGACTGGTGAACGGTACGGTTTAAGATTTTGTTTGCTTATGGACTATTTGGTTAAGTTTATGTATAGTTTTGATGTTAGGAGTTGTGATATATGGTTTATAGTATTGTTGTATATAGTTGTTGTAGCATCGTTGCGATTTAATTCATGGTAATTCGTATGTTGAGCCAATTGTTATGACGCCAATTGGAATGGTTAGATAAGACATAGAGGTGTAACTTTTTTATTTTGAGTTTTGTTCAAATCATTGTGGAAGGTAAGCCAAAAGTGCCCCGAAGTGTGTCGTGTGTTTCGACGTTCCTCCAGTGACACATGTTGAGAGATTTAGCATAAATCTTTACTCAGACCTCTAAATGATCTGATCTTTGGAGAGGTTCAAGAAAAGACATAGAGCTACAACTTTGTAGTTTACCATTTTTCTAAATTATGAAGGTAAGAGGCGTTTCGGAGGCAATCTTTGGAGAAGCTGTGCGCAGAGT
>NW_027360729.1:0-386 GCF_012295235.1 Primulina huaijiensis
AGGTATATTATTGTGTTTGAATTCACTAATAACTAATGAATTAAATGTGAGGAATTGCATTCACCTTAAAGGCTAATGAGGTGATTTGAATGAGGTTTACTACACATTTAAAATATCTTGATCGAAATTGTTATTCATTTGTATGGTTTATTTATTTATTTATTTTTATTTAAACCTTGCATGTTAATTGTTTAAGATTTTAAACCTCCATTATATATATTTTAATGTATTATCAAATTAATTTAGTTTAGAATCTTGCTTAGAATCTTGCATGATATTCATGACCTCAAATTTAAATATTCAAATGCTATGATTNGTGATTAATTTCTTGAATATTGTACACTTAGATTAATTCATTCTCCATTGCTTACCCATTTTACTTTAAG
>NW_027360731.1:0-914 GCF_012295235.1 Primulina huaijiensis
AGTTTATAATGGTGGCGGTTAGTGATTGGATCAAGATATATAATAATGGATCAATTAATTATTGTGATAATTAATGGATGGTGTATGATATGTGATACTATGCATGAAGATGATCAAAAGCCCAAGCCCAATTTGCTAGGTGTATGCTAAGATATTTTGTGTTGAATGATTGTAATAATTATCTAATTTAAAGTGGGCTTGATTTATGGCCCGTTCCCACCCCCATGAGATGTATCCCTATTTGCCATGGATATTTATTTGTAAACATTAGTATAGTGGATAATCAAGATTGGAATATGGTGGCCATGATGATTAAGAAGATCGAAGACATGTATATATTGGAAGCTAATGTAATAGTTGCATTTGCATCCCATGCATTTCCCTAGGATTGGACCTAGGCCCGTGTTTAGCTCACACGGGCCATTAGTGTTCGGGCGATTGATCATCCTTGTTTGTTTACTGTTTATAATATATGCATGATATGTTATAAATAATGAGTATGTGCGTTGTTATTATGATAATAACAAAGTTGCATGAATCCGGCAAACATACAATCAAACATGGCAAGCTTTTAAATAAAATTAATGATGAGACCTTTCAAAATTGAAAAAACCCTCATTTTTAATAAGATTCAAAATTAATATCAAGCCCGAAAAGGGGAATTATAAAGTTGTTTGTAATTTCCAAGTCTTCCATCGACAATGGGTGCATCGACAATCGGCTCATATTATTGAGGGAACTCATGGCGACCGTCCATTAAGGTTCAATATCGATGGGTTAGGCTTGACACGTAAAGATGAACGACGTCATATTATTGGGTCCTAATCAAACGTGTGACAAAAGTTTACGTTAAGGGTTGCATGGCGATACAATTGGAAACTACCTTTTGGGAATTGTGATTGGCTGATATTATT
>NW_027360732.1:0-1171 GCF_012295235.1 Primulina huaijiensis
TTTATGATAATTAAATTTTGAGAGAATAAATTCAAAGAGTTGAATGTATAAAATTTGAGAATTTAATTTATTAAACTCAAAATGTTGGGTTTATTAGATATTAAATTTTGGAGGTGATATAAATTCAAGGAGTTGAATTTATAATTTGAATAATAAATAAAAATGTTGAATTTATAAATGATTTAATTTATTAAACTCAAAAGTTGAGCTTATTAATTAATAAATTAAATATGGTGGGTAATATGTTTAATGGGCTTGTAAGAGTAGAAGTCCAACATATTAAATAATTAAAGTTGTTAATGGACCTTGATTAATTGATTAAATTAGTTGGACTAATCCAATTAATTAATCAAGCCCATTAATGTTAATTTAAGGGCTCAATTATTATACTATAATAATTAGGTCATGGATTATTATAAATAGGGATGGAGAGTCAAAACCCTAGCCACCACAATAAGCAATTTTTGAAATTCAGCTTCTTCCTCCTCCAAAATTTCGGCCTCCTTGATTTCTTTCCATAGTTTGAGCCGCCTCTCAAATTTCAATCTCCTACATAAAATATCTTCCATATTTTCTAGTGCAAATTGGAAGAGGAACACACTATCTAGTCGTGGACTTGATAGGAGGATTTCTTGAAGAAAGTTCGAAGGGAATCAACAAGAGCTAATCCGTTTATACCGGATTAGTTGGAGTCTAATGATTTAATTCACAAAGGTATAATTTTCTGAACTTCCTATGTATGTTTAATTCGTGAAAACCATACGAGTGTCCAAAAGTTATTTTGTTTTCAAAATAAAATAAAAATTTTAAAACTTCCGCTGCGTTTGGGCACGTAGAAAACCGAGATCCAACATTGGGTTGGTCTGGGCTTGGGCTGGGCATGGTTCAGGGAAGGTTAGGGTCATGAGGGGTCAAGTGGTTAGGGGCTGGAAGTGTCCTAGTTCAATTAGGAGTCCTAAATATCCTAGGAGACACACACACAAAAACATGCAGAATTTGGGTCAAGTTCCAGGGGGCTTTTGAGCGGGCTAGGGCTTGTTTTACGAGCTGGGCTTGCACAGTAGGGTCCCTAGATAGGTTGGCTAAGTTTTGTCTCAAGGTGGCTTGGGCGTGGCTCGAGTAAATCAAGAGATGGCTCGGTGCGTTCGATAAGGTGTCAAAACGGAAATTT
>NW_027360733.1:0-662 GCF_012295235.1 Primulina huaijiensis
CCAAAACAAGAAACGCTCTTTCGAGAGTCAATTTGGCACATCGCATCGTAAATTTTCGTACGACTTCAAAAATGATCCGAATCACAAACGGTTAAAAACGTGGCCTTTCTAACTCGATGAGGCACTGTCCAGTCCAAGGCCATAGGCTAAAAGCCAAACAAGAACTCAAACGAGCCTCCAAACCGACACAGCAAGTTGCTGTCAAATTCCAGCAGCAGCAACTTCGCTTGCATCGCGTCGTTTGCGAGACTTTTGGCCATTGGGGCTTGAACCACCAACCAGAGCCTCTCAACGACATCCCAAGGAATGAATTTGAACCATGGCTAAGGGCCCTAGGCCAGCCACCATTCGAATTATTCCAGCAACATCAGAAAAGTTCCACCCGAGAGCACCTTTGCGCGCGTGAGGGGTGTTTTGCTTTGCTTGCTGTCTCGTCTCGTTCCAGTGGCCATTTGATTGACCATGGGACAATATAGACATCCAGTGGTAGGGTATGAACCGTGGCTAAGGGCCATAGGCCAACCAAGATCCATACCATTCCACAAAACCTGAAACAACACATGCTGTCAAATGAAGGAGTCGAAGGGGGGTGAAGGGCTGTTCTTGTATTTTAATTGAAAACCGATTCACCATGGACCAAGCCACCAAAAGGGCAACTTAGT